>NC_056729.1:1631587621-1631650121 GCF_019279795.1 Protopterus annectens
AAAGAAATAGAAAGATATGAGGTATGGGACAATGTTATTTCACCTATAGTAACTTTTCCAGAACAGGTAAGACCTTTCATTCATTTTATTTATTTAACATTTGTTTACTGAGAAAGTCTGACTGGGATAGAGACCATTTTCAGCGGAGGACCAGGAGAAATACTCCAGATGCATGTCCTTGGAATCTGGGAGGAAACCAGAGCACCTGGAGGAAACCCACGTGAATGCAGGGAGGACATGCAGGCTCCACACAGAAGGCACCCCAGCTGAGAATTGAAACAGAGAACCTCTTGCTGTGAGGTGACAACCTTATCCACTGCACCACTGCACCACCAAAATGCTTCATATAAGCAACGGTCAAGCAATGGAAACATTTTTGAGTCAGTATGAAAATAAGAAAGACTGTACTCCTTGGAATGCTTATGTAGTTAAAGCTTTATTCAGAGAGAAACTAAGAAAATTGATGTTAAATTTATAATAGAAATTGAAAAAGAGACTTTGAAAAGACATATAAATAGCATATGTAAAGATGCATTGGACATTTCTAAAGTTTTTGAATATGGACGATTATGGACTGGGGTTGGAGATTGTAATGTTGTACTAAAAATGGAAAATGATATAATCATTCATATCCCTAGTATTATAAATATAGATGGTCACAAAAGAGCTGTTAAATATTGAGATCAATCCAAAACGTGTTTTTAATGTGGAAAATCAGATCATTTGATTGTTAGTACTAAAAGGAAATGCTTTATATGTGGTGCAATAGGTCATTTTACAAAAAAATGTGAGTTAAAATGTTATAAGTGCAATAAGGTAGGTCATATGTGGATGGTTTGTAAAGAAGAGGTAGTAGAAATACATGAAGCTACACATTTAAAGGGTATGGAACTCACAAATGAAGAAGAAAAGGGACAAAATCATGTAGAAAAAATACAGAAGAAACGGTCAAAAAAGATGATAAAAGTGTGACACATAAATAAACAAGAATTAGATACAAAAGGAGGCACTGAAGCTAGTGATGTAGAATATAGTAAAAAAATCTATAGGTAAAAGAGTGAGCCATAGTTAAGTCCCCAAATGATGTGGACATCCTACAGAAGGGCCTCGCTGAAACAGATGCCTGGTGTCAGAGCCATGGCCTCAAGCTCAATGCCAAAAAAGTGCAGTGTCATCCCCTTTGGTAAAAACTCTGTACCCATGAACTACCACATAGGCAGCAATCTACTTAACACTGAATGTGTGATAAGAGACCTTGGGACCCAGGTGGACAGTAGTCTCTCCTTTGATAGTCACATCGCCACAGTAGTCAGGAAGTCCTTCTACATGGCACACCTCATCAGAAAAGGGTTCTCATCCAGGAAAAAAGAGGTCATTGTTCCCCTCTACTCGACACTCATTAGACCCATTATAGAATATGACGCCCCTTTTGGAATGTACCTCACAAGACATTTGCAGCAGCTGGAAAGGCCACAGAAGTACCTCACAAAGAGGATTACTGGCATTAAACAAATGCCCTACACTGACCGCCTCAAAAAACTCCAGCTTTACTCCGTAGCCTATCGCCTACTCCGAGGTGATCTCTGCCTAACATATAAAGCTATGTCAAACCCAGATCTGTTGGACATGCTCCACCTAAAGAAATCCCAATCCCTCCGAGCTACACTCTCTAGGGACCTAAATCTTGTCACCACAATAAACAGGACATGCTGGAGGGATAGATTCCTGTCCCAGAGACTTCCCTTACACTGGAACAGACTACCCATCTATGTCAAGCAAAGCTCTTCATTAGCACTCTTCAAGAAAAATCTTGATGAGTGGATGGGAAATAGGAAATACACCCTGGGGATCACTTCTGTGGCTCTGCTCGACAGTGGCACAGGAAAATAACTTTCTTGGGTGGCGTAAGCCAGGGAACCTTGTTGGCTAGGCTTACATAGGCCCTTGGGCAGATAGCCTAGTACCTACCTATGAACCTATGAGAGAGAAAGTGAAAAATTACTGGATTAAACACAAAGGAAAAGAAGAAAGAAAAAGGGTAAAGGCTTTATTCTTTTTCCTTAGAACATTTTCCTAATTAGAAATAATGGTAATTGCAGGATATTACCAATGAATGTTAATAGTTTTAAAAGCACAGTTAGAGGATTAGCTATTATAGACGGGTGTAAAAACTGTGATAGTGATATCGTTATACTAGAAGATACAAGAATTTTAATGAAAGAGGAAAGATTTCAAACAAAATCTCTGTGGGGTAATGAGATATACTGGAATTTAGGACAAGATTTATGTTCGGGAATAGCAAATACTTATGAAAAAGACAGTTAGGGTGCTTGATATTACATACATTTTTAATGGGTAGGAGTGTGGTTATTGATATTAGAGACAGAGAGGAAGTCTATAGAAAAATTGCTTTATATGCATATGTAACTAGTAAAGAAAGAGAAGATATGTTTGCCTTAATATTGAATTATGTTGCTATGAATGTGGAAGTTATTATAGTAGTAGACTTCAACTGCAACTTAAGAAACAAAAAGAAAGGGAACGTTGTAAAAAAAATTATAGAGATTATGAGATGTGGGAAGTTAAGAATATGGAAGAACAATTCATGGACATGCAATAGTAGCATATATAGAACACAGACCATTTTTTGCTTTTGAAGGGATGTGAAATAAAAAAAAAAATGAAGGTACATTAGACACAGGTTTTTCAGACCATAAAGGTATCTGGATAGAATTCAGACACAAAGTTATTAATGTTAAGATAGGAAAAGGTCTAAAAAGAATTAATGAAGTAGAGTGTGTAGGTAAGGGTACAAAAAGAAAGTTAGAATTATGGGAAGATCACATAAGTATGTGACAGTTCTATAAATCTTTGTCTAAATGGTGGATGTCTTTTAAAAAGAAATATAAAAATTTTTATCAAGGATGGCAAGTTAAAAAGAGAAAAAGAGTTAAGAAGTTAAGAGAAGAACTTAAAACGTCAGGATCCATTATGTTGCAGAAAGAAAGAGTCGCCAAGATTCCTCTTATTCCACTTTTCATCTGAAATTTGCTCTAAATGTGTTAGCTATGTTTGTAGACTTTCTTATGATGATAGTATTTTATTTTAGCCCACTAAATTTGTGTTCCTTTCTCTTCATTTTTTCAGATGTGGTTGCTGAAGGCCTTACTATTGTCATCTGCCCTAATGGCAAGTTTTACCTTAACTGAAGAGTTTTTTTAATGAAGATGACCTTATCCTTGCATTGGTTTTAGGTAAAATTTGAATGCTTTGTACACTATTTGCTTTTGGTTTAATAATTTGCTGATTTTGTAACTCTGTTATTTAAGTTTATTTCAGAATGTTTGACTGTGTTTATACCTTACAAGGATGCCCAAGCAAATCTGAAAATGTGATGCATTAAGAACTTTTATCTGTTTGGTGTTGTTCTGTGGGCTTAAGGTTAATATGGAAGGGTAATAGTTAATGAATATGTCTGATTGCAAATCAGTACTAAAAGAATAACTTACTAAGCAAAACCGTGATTATTTTAAGTCTCCGTGTGTATGTTATTAGGTAGTCACTTTTGCAAGGGAAGGCCCAAAGTACTTTTCAGGTATCTATGTGAAACTCAAGGACTTTTCTGCATTTTGAAGGAGACCACCAGTATAGAGCCTTAGAAATTATGTACTAGAAAGAAGACAAGAAAACACCTACAGAGCCAATCAATTTCTTTCTAGGTTTTTGTAATCCATGTAATTATCACAATGAATATATATCACTCTGAAATGTACACACAAACACGCAGACTTATAATCAGCACTATGAGCTGAGTCACTGAAAATATTAATAAAAACATTTCAAACATCTTGCACTTAGGAGCAGGAAATGTGTAAGTGTTTGGAGCACTCAGTCCAAAACCATGAAACGTGATTGACAATGTTACCCAGATACCTGTCCCACACTATTGATGGTGTTAGGTGATATGCCTCAAAAATAGTTACAACAACAGCAGCCTGGGATACCGAATATAAAGTTTTCCACATTTTGTTCTCAATATTAGTCCTTAAACAAAGCTTTAATGTTTATTAATGCATCCTACTGTTTGCTAGAATTTTGACTAGCCATTCCTTTGATCATTGCTTTAATTTTCGCAAGATACTTTTTATGAAGGGCAGCACTGTAGACTTTAGTTACTTCCTGTTTTCCTGGTGCTGTTGTATGTCTCCTGTGCCAATGCATGAAACAAAGACAGTTACAGATAAGCGTGTCAGTCACTTGGCACAATCAGCCTGAAAAAACTTTTTGAAATCCACAGAAACATGTTGTAATTTTTACTAGATAGGCAACATACTGCACTGTTTTTAGATTTGTATAAGTCTTGAATATGTAGAGACCCTCTTCTGTTTAATTTATTTCCATTTAGCAGCATGCAGTTTAGATATCTTTGATCAGAAAAATACAAGGAAGAGCAAACCTGTCTGGTGGGCAACTGCCATTATCAGGCTTTAAAATAAGAGGAAGAAATTGCTGTCTAAGAGTAAGAGGGAGCGAGCCCCAAACTGGAAACACTCCCTCTTCAGCTTAAACAAGCAAATAAGACTCCTTGTGAAGTTCTCCAAAGATAACTATGAATCCAGATTAGCCTCCTCAACTAAGGACAACCATAAGGCGTTCTTTAGTTACAGCCATAACCTAAAAAGAAAAGCTCAGGTTTGTGCTGAACTGGTAGTCAGTGATACCACATATACCGAGCCTGTGGACATTGCTAACCTGTTAGCCAACAGGTTCTGTGAAAACTTCACTCCCCTTTCCCCACCACACTTACTCCAAGACATCCCTACTGTCTATCTCTAAAGAGCAGGTCATGAATGCCCTTTCTAAGGTCAAAAACACAGCACCCATGGGTCCTGATAACATCCCAGGCTGCATCCTTCATGGGCTCAAACAAGAATTAGCAATGCCATTGAGTACTCTTTTCAGTCATAGTCTAAGTACTGGCTTCATCCCAACTGAATGGAAAAGGGCCACCGTTATCCCCTTATACAAAGGTGGGGCTTCCACTGATCCCAGGAACTATAGATCTATTGGTTCCCTTTTAGTAACTCAAACGCTTACCTTATCAAATCCCTAAACGTCGACCCGTCCTTATCGAAACGTGAAAACATTGAATGTCCAGAAGAGCAAAACCGGAAATGTCGAATCGTCATGGTTGGCCTTCTGCAGTATAGCTCCCTAAGGTAAGTGTGCGATAGTTACGGACCTTAGGGCTAGGGTGTGGGTTAAGGTAAGTGCATGGATGGTAATGTATGCTAGATTTAGTGTAGGGTTTTGTTAAGTGTATGTGTGTGTGGATTATTTAGTTTATTTGGGTTTAGCTTTTTAAGGTAACTGCGCGATAGTTACGGACCTTAGGGTTAGGGTGCGGGTTAAGTTAAGTGCGTACTTGGTGGTATATTTCAGATTTAGTGTAGGGTTAGAAGAAGGGTTTAGTTTAGGGTTAGATGTAGGGTTTTGGTTAGTTTATGTATGTGGTTTATTTAGTTTGTTTGCGTAGGTAGTATGTACCAGACGGTGGGGTGGGACAAGTGTGATAGTTCGATGTTTTGAATTTTGCGGTTTAGGTCGTTCGGTGTTTATGCAGTTCGATGAGGACAGGTTGAAATTTAGGGATTCAATAAGGTAAGCGTTTGTGTTTATAATATAGACCCAGATCTATAAGCCTGACTAGTCTTATCTACAAGGCCATGGGGAGAATAATCATGGACCTTATCAACAAAGACATTGGTAACCTCCAAACAATTAACACTACTCGATTTGGACTTGTCAAAGGGAAATAATGCCTGTGAAACCTGGTGGACTTCTTTGAGACAGTCACCAAGGCGCTTGATGAGGCGAAATCTGTGTATACAGCCTACCTAGACTTAGCCAAGGCTTTTGACACTATCCCCCACTCAAGCATAATTGCCATACTCACCCAGCTAGATATCAACCCATACATCATTAGATGGGTTGCAAACTGTCTCACTGATAAAACCCATATAGTCAAAATAGGGGAATTCCCCTCCAACAGCAGCCCTGTAACCAGTGGTGTTTCGCAGGGATCAGTGTTGGGACCTCTACTGTTTGGAATCTATTTCTCTGAAGTGCAAGCTAAAACTAAAGGTCTGTCGTTGACAAAGTTTGCTGATGACTGCAAACTGGGAGTGGTCACAGAATCTCCAAATGAAGTCAACATCCTACAAGAGAGTCTTACACAAACAAATGACTGGTGCCAAAGTCATGGCCTTAAACTCAATGTGAAAAAAATGTATTATCATCCCTTTCAGTAAGAGTGATGTTCCTGCTAACTACCACATCAATAACAACACGCTAAATATGCACTCAGTGGTAAGAGAGCTGTGCACACAAGTTGCCTCCAACCTTACCTTTGATTACCATGTCTTCACAGTGGGAAGAAGGCCATTTTATATTGCTCATCTCATAAGTAAGGGCATTGCCTCCAGAAAAAAAAAGAAGTTATAACCTCTCTGTACTCTTCCCTCAGCAGGCCAATAATTGAGTACAATGCCCCTTTTGGTATGTACCTTTCAAAGCACCTGCAGCAATTGGACAGACCGCAAAGGTTCCTCACAAGGGAAATTCAAGATCTTCAGCATCTGCCCTATGAGGATCATCTGAAATCACTGCCATTTTATTTTGTTTCATCCAGACTACTCAGACGTGATCTCTGCCTTGCATATAAGGCAATCTCTGACCCTGCTTTATTGGAAATGCTGCATATCTGTAAGTCAAATGGTACATGGGTTACTCACTCTAATGGCCTTAACCTGATATGTGACATTAATAGAACCTGCTGGAGGGACAGATTTGTTTCCCAGAAGTTGCCACACCTTTGGAACAGACTACCGCTTCATGTCAAGCAGAGCACCTCATTGGCCCTCTTAAAATACAATATGGACATTTTGATGACTGTAAATTCACACCAGGGGTTCCACCTATGTCCCTCTTGGACAGGGGGTGATAGGTGCTGATCATGGAAATAAGCATAAAACGTGGCTAGGCTTGTAAGGGCCCTAGGGTCATTAGCCTAGTTACCACCTATGATCCTATGAAAATAAAGATTTTGGGAGTGTTATTTAGTGAGTAGGAAAGTATAACAAATCAATGGAGAAACATACTGGAGAAAATAAAACAGACGTTAGATTGGTGGAAAAGTTTTAATTTATCATTTCAGAAAAAGACATATGTTGAATACTTATGTATTAGAAAAAATAGCATTTATAGGTGGAATATATGTTTCCCACTCAAGTGGAAAATAGTTATTAGAGATTTTTCAGCTTCATTTGACATTTAAGGCTGAACCCAGTGAGAAGAGGGATAATTTATAATAAAGAAGAAGGTTGTTTGAATTTAAAAAATCCAGTGGTGCATTTAGCATCATAACATTTATTTTTGGTAATGAGAAAGATAAAAAAGACAAAAAAAAAGAATGATAGGTAAGCTATTATATGAAAAATATAACAAAAATGTGTGGAAAGAAAAACTAGGGAAAAGACAAGAAAAAAATGATCGTATGAAAGAAAAAGAATAAAATGAAATTATAGAAGTTAAAAGTAACTAGTGAGTTTGATGGGAAAACAAGAGAATGGCAAAATATGATTTTAGACAAGTTTTGGTGTATCCATGAAGGAATTAAAAGAAGATGAATAAAGGCAATAAAGATCAGAAAATAAAGTTTGAAAACTTTTATGAAGCACAGTATTTTTTGCAGAAAATTTTATTAGACAAGCTACCAATGACAGCAATGTGTTGACTGTAGTGAAAAATAATCATAATGAATCATGAAGTGGTTAGGATTAGCCCCCATTACTAAAGAAGGCAGGGGGGAGGAGACTCCTTGCACCACCTTAATAATTGGTGCTAACCCTAAACCTAATGCTACCACCTCCCCCAACCCTAACCCTAACCCTATACCTTAACATCATTAAAACCTTTCTGTAACACTGCCACTACACAAGACAGACTCAGACACACAAAAATGTACAAACACAAACAATACTACATCTATCCCCTACCCTAACCCTTACCCTAAAATATACAAAATCTCACACAAACATACAACACCCATCCTTCACTCATAGCAGACCCTAACCTTAACTCACATACACCCACACATGCTCTCACCCCCCCAACCCCACTTATCTGTATCGACATGCAATACCATTGACATATCCACCGTTTGGCCATCCATACTGTCGACATTAAATCACACCCCTGTGTTTCTGGGCAAACATACGTTTGGTAAAATTCAGGGAAACCATACATCCATATGTATGTATACATATGTATTTAGATAAATCTATATATATATATATATATATATATATATATATATATACACATACATATAGAGGTAGGTATGTAAAATACATCTGTGTGCATATGTTTATGTATAATTAAAGTAATTACATGTGTCTCATGAATGAGAATTTATGCATCAATCTCCTCTCTGAAAGTCTGAATTTATGCATATGCAATATTTAAGTACTATGATTTTGGACCCTTTGCTATGATTATTAATGGTCACTGCTATGATTTTGACATCTGGTAGGTTCAGGAGTATGATGTTATCTCACAAAACTTGTACTCGGAGGTTAAGAGTCAGCAATTTGTCATCCCAGAGGGACAATAATATGGAACTGTGAAAAGAATGGGCTGTATTCAGTAAAAAGATGAGAATGTGTTAATTCAGACTATTTAAATACTGAAAAAATTAAAAAGATTAGTTTTCTTTTTTTTTACTATTATTATCAAAATGGAAGCCCAGGATGTCAACTCTAACATATCAAAAGAATCATCTTATTTAATTCTGCTGGGTAATCTTATCACATACAAGAATAATATAAAAACAAAATCTAATTGTAGGCATACGTGGTGATTCAATAAACTCTGTGTAGAATTAGGGTGAAGATGCCAGCGAAGTGTTTGTATGGTGAGCAGCAGCAGCGCTAATTGCATATGCATGCTGCACTGTGTTTAAACTCAACTAAGCTCATTTTCAGGAAACCATGTAAAGTAACATGGACAGCAGCAGACATGGACGTCGTAGTGGTGCAGCAGTAGCATTGTTACCTCACAGCAAGAGGTTCTCTGGTTCGATTCTCGGCTGGAGTGCCTTCTGTGTAGACTCTGCATGTCCCCCTTGCTTTCATGTGGGTTTTCTCTGGGTACAAGTCCGACTAAAACACGTAAACCTGTTTACCTATGGGCAAAGTAGGTCTGGGTATTTGTGCGAAATGCCACAATGATTGCCAAGGTTGCCAGTAAATCAATGTATATATTTCCAACACAGTACATGAACGTGTATACAATGCAGAGTTATTTAACTGTGGTCTTCTGTTACTGTTAAGACTCCAGGTTTTGCCAGTAATTGGTATTATGGAAACCTGTTTCAGGCATACTGAACAAAAGTTGTGTAAATGATCACTAAGGGTACATAGACTGCATTATAAATAAACAGTCAGGGGAAGTGTGTGTATTGAATAGAGACATACATATGAATTGTAGGAATGAACACAGGGAAAGAGGACGTGAAACATGATAATGTACAACAGATGAGGGCAGGTCAGTGAATACAGTTGTAGCATGAACACTAATCACATATTGACATGACATAGTACAGATTGCACAGTTATTGTATATGTAGAATACACCATCACTAAGGATGATGCCACAATACAAACAATGATTGACTTTAAAAATTGGCTTAGCTTCTGGTGTCAATCCAGGGAGATTCAGTATCTCTCAGCCTGGAATGAGATGGTTGACAGGCCACACCAGCTTGCCAGAGATGGTCTGCACTTGTGGCCTCTAATCTGTTGGATACTGGCAAAGGCACTTGCCACCCCCATAGTGCCTTTTTTAGGCACTATCAAAGCAACACAAGTTATGATGTAAAAACTTCTGCTGGAGGCAAACTCAAGGTTCTGCTGCTTAATGCTAGTAGTCTAAACTTGAAGCTGCACCAGATGAAATTGCCAACCTGCTAGCTGACAGATTTGGTGCAAATTTCACTCCCATATCCCCACAGGCCATACCCCAGGCATACCTGACAACAGTCCTCTGCCTAGTATCTCTACAGATCAAGTTGTATCTGTAGTCTTCAAGGCTAAAAACATGGCCTCAGTAGTACCAGATAACATCCCATGTTGCTTACTAAGCAATCTAAAACAGGACCTAGCAGACCACCTTAGTGTCCTCTTTAACCATAGCCTGAGAACTGGCTTTATTTTAGTGAAGTAGAAAACAGGAACGAACAGTAATCCCCTTGCACGGAGGAGGGCCATCAACCAACCCTAGGAATTATAGACCCATAAGTCTAACCACTCTCATCTGCAAGGCCATGAAAAGAATCATCATGGACCTTATCAACAGGGGACATAGGTGACCTTCAAACTCTATACCCAACCCAATTTGGCTTTGTTAATGGTAAATCATGCTTATTAAACCTAGCAGACTTTAAGAAAGTCACCAAAAATGTGGATGAAGATAAGACAGTGAATACCGTCTATCTTGACCTGGCAAAGGCTTTTGACACAATCTCCCACTCAGGTATCATTGAGAAACTCCCCTAACTGGGGATTAACCTTTATGTCACTAGATGGTAAGCCAATTGGCTGACTGACAGAACACATACTGTCAAAGATGGTGACTCAGCCTCTATCAGTAGAGTCATCACCAGTGGTGTACCACAAGGATCTGTTCTGGGCCCTTTACTGTTAATAATCTATTTTTTGGAAGTACAGGTGAAAGTATTTTTATTTATTTAGCATTTGTTTGCCAGGATAGTCCAACTGGACAACAAGTGTCCATTTTCAGCGGAGTCCTGGAGAGAAAAACTCTGTAAGTTTACAGAGAGAATAAAACATTTACAAAAGAGACATTACAGAGTAGTAGCATACAGATTGTATACTTTACAACAGTTAGTATACAATAAGAGAATATTACCCTTTTGGTTGAAAACAAAAGTGTACAAAATATACAATGAGATAGATAAGAACCTGGTAGAGCACTGCAAGATATATCACAATTGAATGAGTATGTAGTGTTTAAGTTTCCATATATACATTCAAGCAAATATGCCTGTAAGAGCATATATATATATATATATATATATATATATATATATATATATATATATATATATATATATATATATATATATAGTAGATGTCCTTTGGCTTACCAGGTTTGCTGATGATTGCAAATTGGGTGCAATCATTTTGTTCCCCAACAATGTTAGCATATTACAGAAGAGGCTAACACAGACAAGTGACTGGTGTCAAAGCCATGGTCTACAACTAAATGCAAAAAAGTGCCATTATGATTGCCTTTAGCATAGGGTAATTCACGGCTAATTACAGTATTGACAGCACACCTCCAAGCTCCAACCCAGTGTTGAGACCTGGGAACAGAGGTAGATAGTAATCTGAACATTGACCACCAAGTTTCCACAGTGGTAAAGAAAGCTTTCTATGTTGTGCACTTCATAAGTAAGGGTATTGTATCCAGTTCGGAGGATATTATGACACCACTGTACTCGACCCTCATCAGATCATTAATGGTGCTGTCTTTTGCATGTACCTCAACAGACACCTGCAGTAGCTGGAGAGACCACAGACGTTTCTCACCAAGCAAATAGAGAGCCTCCAAACCATTTCATAATGTACATGGATAGACTGAATGCCTTGACACTGTACTCTGCATTGTATAGGCTGCAGAGAAGTGACTGGTGCTTCCCCCACATGGCAGTCTCTAACCCTGCCCTGATGGAAATGCTGCACATCCACAGTTCTAATGGCACAAGAGTCATTTGCTCTAGGGATCTTAACCTACCTTGTGACATTAACAGAACATGTTTAAGTGACAGATATATTTCCCGGAGACTGCCACTTGTCTGGAATACACTTCCAGGTTAAGTGAAGCAGAGCTCCTCACTGACCCTGTTCAAGTGCTACCTAAACAAATGGATAGAAGACTGCAAATTCACCCCAGGGGTGGCACCCATTTTCCTCATGTACAGGGGTAGTCAGTGTTGACCATAGACTCATTCTGTGAATTACATCTGTAAGGACAATTAGGGCTACTTGGGATGAACATGGCTAGGCTTGTAAGGGCTGTAGGGCTTCTAGCCTAGTAACCTCCTATGAAACTATGAACTTATATCAGCAGTTCTCAGGGGCATATTACTACAGCTGTTATAGAAGGAGCATGTAATGCAATGGCAGCAATGGCCATAAATACAGTAGGTCACATCACAGATTGTAATACCCTCTTGTAGCCATAATGTCCATCCACACCTCAATATAACACATACCAATGACAGCATCATTGACATGTCAAATGTTCATAGGGTCATATGACATTATTAGACTAATGGCCAACATCACATGAAGTCCTAGCCTTTATTATACCATGTAAAAATAAATCTCTATATCTATATTACAGAAGATAGTAAGACTATTGTGCTTATGTGTATATTTATTGGATTGCTTTACATCCTGCCACTGTCCGTATGGGACATATGTACCACAGCATGACAATATTAGCAATCATGCATGCAGTGGTCTGGGGATGGCTTGCAGAAACTCATGGAAGGACTCTGCTTCATGATGCATGTATGTATATTTGACATGAGATCTTCCATTCCTCTGCAGGAAGGATGTTATGTGGCCAGAAGAAAAACGAGAGTGGATGAGGCTACATGAAAGATACCCCAAGTGGTAGTGAAAAGAAGAGCTATTCCAAAGATCATACAATGACCATAATGAACCACTAGCCACAAGGACACATGCACACACACACACACACACACACACACACACACACACACACACACACACACACAGACACACACACACACACACACACACACACACACACACACACACACACACACACACACGTACACGTGCACACACAGACACACACACACACACACACACACACACACACACACACACACACACACACACACACACACACACACACACACACACCAATAGACTGGGCCTGATTTGTACATTATACCTGTGTAGGTATAGAATATGAATGCCATGTAATATTACAGTACCGTCACCACATAAGTCTGACTAACACTGTCATCTTGCACTTTATGGAGAAT
Source organism: Protopterus annectens (assembly GCF_019279795.1). Classification (NCBI taxonomy): domain Eukaryota; kingdom Metazoa; phylum Chordata; order Ceratodontiformes; family Protopteridae; genus Protopterus; species Protopterus annectens. The sequence continues at coordinate 1,631,600,787 of NC_056729.1, forward strand.
GATAGCATCATTGTATGCTGAGGAGATCATGTTGGGAACAGTGTAGGGCATGGATATGGAGTCACATCCCTGTGTAAAATTGTCTCAAAAGTGATAGTTGTATGTATAGACATACAAGTTGCCTGCTGTCAGATTAGAACACCTATATGTGTAGGTAAAGTAGCTTACAAACAGAGTAGTTAATGTTACTACCACAGCATAGGATTGAGTACTGTTAGAGTGCATGTTATACAAGATGGCATCATCATTGCATGCTACAGCAAGTTGTTTGGAAGAGGAGAATTGAAGAAAGTATGTGACAGGATTCAGAGCTGGATGTGGCAGAGTTAAAGATGTTAAGATTTGCACTGGGTGTGACTAGGATGGACAGGATTAGGAATCAGTATATTAGAGGGTCAGCTCAGGTTGGACAGTTTGGAGACAAAGCAAGAGAGGCGAGATTGCGTTGGTTTGGACATGTGCTGAGGAGGGATGCTGGGTATATTGGGAAAAGGATGCTAAGGATGGAGCTGCCAGGTAAGAGGAAAAGAAGAAGGCCTAAGATAAGGTTTTTGGATGTGGTGAGAGAGGACATGCAGGCGGTTGGTGTGAAAGAGCATGATGCAGAGGACAGAAAGAAATGGAAACAGATGATCCACTGTGGCTACCCCTAACGGGAACAGCTGAAAGAAGATGATGTGACAAGGTCCCAAGAAAGCTGATTTTGGTAGTCCTTTAATGGGTTGAAGTCCCAGAAAAAAATAATAGAATTAGTACAGGCTATGTACAAGGACCCAGTGAGACAAGTATGTTTGTTGTTTGGACTAACATAGGGGTTCCCACTGGGACTGGGTATACATCAAAGTTCAGCTCTGAGCCCACTGTTGTTCATACTGGTGATGGACTACATAAGCTAAGAGGCTTGAGGGGGCAGATCCACATAGTTGGTGTATGCAGATGATGTGGCATTACAGGCAGACTCTGAACAAGAATTTCAACAAAAGGTAGGGTATAGAATGCAAAACTGAAGGCTCACAGGATGAGAACGAGCACAGCTAAGACACTTGTAATAGTATTCAATGGGGAAAACAGCAGAAGATGCGAATTGAGATAGAAGGGGAACATTGAGGAACAGGTTAACAGCTTCAAGCATCTTGAAGGGATTGTTGAGAAGAAGGGAAGTCTGAATGAGGAGGTCACAGCTAGAATCAGAAGTGCTGCACCCAACTGGCACAGTATGTCAGGGGTAATATATGACAGAAGAATGCCAAAGAAGCTGCAAAGTAGGATGTATAAAACAGTGGTGTGACCAGTAAAACTGCATGGTACAGAAACCTGGGTGGTGAAGGCAGAACAGTTGCGGAAGCTAGAGATGATGGAGATGAAGTGCCTGAAACAAGTGGTAGGATGCACACTTTTGGACAGATGAAGAAATTAATATATCAGAGCAGAAGGCCATGTAGCTCCAATTGTAGGGACAGTTAAAGATGATAGATTATGTGCAGCAAAGCAGAAGACAATAGAAGAAAGCAAGAGGAAATTATGACATCCAGCAAAGGGATGGATTGTGAGAGAAGACCTGTGACAGTCAGGCACGACTGTTGAAGAAAGTAGGAAGAGACTGGCATTGAAGCAAGAGAGATTGTGACAGTTGATGCAACACCCTGACCCCCAAGTAGAAAATAAATTAAAAAAAGGAGTCGATAATCATGATGAAATGTGTTATGCCACCCACTTGAGGAATAATATCTCTTCTGAAAGTTCTTTTAATTTGCACTATTGTTATTAAAATGATATTCTTGCATGCCATTGTCAGAGCAACTATTCCCACTTCCTGTTATTTCTTCTTCTTTACTGGAGTGCCACTACAATTATCACTCATGCAGAAACTATCAAATGATTTGTCCTTAGTGTTCATGTCTCATTTTCTTCTTTTTTCATTGTTATAATTCCCTAGGTCTTGTTCCAACCTTTTCTTCTTATATTTTGCAAGCTGTTTTCCCATTTCCTTAATCTTATTGATGACTGACTATGTTGATGATTAATGTTGCCCAAGGGAGAGCTGATGGTGCAGCTGTTCATATAGTCATTTATTTCTTTCTAATAATCTCTCTTTCAGCACATATCTGCACCGGTTCCATTGAGCATGTATGCACAACAATAATTCACCTTTATTTATTTTTTATTTTATTTATTTTACATTTGTTGACCGGGCTAGTCTGGCTGGATACATGTCCATTTTCAGCAGAGGCCCGAGGAGAAGAGCTCCACTATATACTAGTAAATAATAAAAACAAAAAATAGCACAATAAGATACAAATTATAAGCATGAAGAGAACTATTCCCATGTAGCATAGTAACAGTGCAAAAGTAATTTAGCAAAACTATAACACAGAGTGAGGATTTCTATTTCAAAATCTTTGCAAGAGTAGGAATAGTACAATTAAAAAAGAAATAAAGAAGTAACTTACACAAGACTCTATTCAACTATTTACAGTATTAACAATTTTGATAAACATTTTGTGCCAGGGCACTAGTTTTAAGAAGCAGATTTCATCAGCTGGGAGCAACATGTAGATTTAGATACAAGATGACAGGTTGCAGTAATATAACAAGTATAAAGGTTGCAGTAATATGACAAGAATAAAGAGAAGTTGAATTTATAGGAAAAAGTAATATCCATGTGGATGGTAGGTGAGCTACAGAGGAGGGGTAGTACTAGTGATAAGGACAAGTGGAAGAGTAATGGAGAGAGCTGAAAAGAGAGATGGATGCTGAGGTCAGTCAGGATTCGAGCACGGGCATAGCCAGTGAGTTTTAAAATAGTTCCTTAGTTGTTTTTTGAAAAGTTGTGATGAGCGTAGAGTGGTCAGCTCTATGGGAAGTTTATTCCAGTATGAGCCAATGGCATTTGTAAACAAGGAGTCCCCAGCTTTATTGTGTGTTTTGAGGGTGGCCACTAGTAGTTTGTTAGCTGAGCGAAGGGAAGTAAGATTCCTGTAAGGGACAACAAGGTTATTTAGTATGGGTGTATTAGAAGGGTAATGGAGAATTTTATAGGTAATAACTAATTGATGTAGGAGAATGAGATTTTGAAGTTCAAGCCAGTCAAGCTTTTTGAGATTAACACAATGATGGGTGAGAAATGGGGAACCTGTGGCAAACCTGGCAATGCTGTGGTAGGCTGTGGCAAGTTTCTGAAGGTTAGATTTTGAAAGGTTTATAAAAGATGGGGAGGCATATAATAATGTAGAGATAAGATGAGTTTGGGCTAGAGACACCCTGGTAGTTGCTGTTAGAAAGGGCTTAAGTCTATAGAGGGCACCTATCTTTTTATTAACAGCTTTGATGGTTAGGTCAATGTGGTAATCATAGTTTAGTTGATTATCTATTGTAACACCTAGTAGTTTAGTGGAACTATCAGGTGTAATGATAGTGCCATTGTCAGACACAATAGAAAAGGAGAGAGGGGCAGATTTAAGGGTTGGAGAGAAAAGTAATAATTTGTTTTTTTTTTTGGGATTAAGGAGGAGACAGATATCTTGGAACCATTTTTCTGCTGCTGTAAAGACTTTTTGGGTGGAAGAATGAAGTTCAGCTGGAGATACAGCAGAACAGATGAGAGTTGAATCGTCTGCATATTGAATACATGAGGGTGTTGGGAGTGAAGTAGACAGGTTATTTATAAATATGGAGAAGAGAAGGGGTCCTAAGATGGATCCTTGAGGGACACCAATAGTGACTGGGAGCTGAGAGGATAGATGGCTGTCCCAAAGGACTGCTTGTTGTCTATCTTTCAGATAAGAGTCAAACCAGTGCAATGCCGAAGATTCAAGTGAGAGAGATTTCAAAGTGTCTAGCATAAGTTGATGGTTGACCATATCAAAGGCTTTAGAGAGGTCAAGAAATAAAGCAGAAGAGTATAGGTTGTTATTGCGATTTTTGTTGATAGTGTCTGTGAAGGAGAGAAGAGCAGTGGAAGTACTATGGAAAGGTCTAAAACCATGTTGGGAGTCTGAAAGTAGGCTATTATGTAAAAGATGATGTAAAAGTTGTTGGTGTATACAACGCTCCATAATTTTAGATAGTGGTGATAATAAGGCTATAGGATGGAAATTAGAAAGTTCATTAGTGTTTCCTCCTTTATGCAGAGGAATGATATGGGAGACTTTCCAAAGGGAAGGGATAGTAGATTCGGTTATTGTTCTGTTAATTAAGATGGAGACTGGGTATGCTAGTTCTGCTGCTGCTAGCTGCAGATATTCAGCTGGTAGTTGGTCAGCTGAAGGAGTGCATGGTTTAAGTTTTGAGAGTAACTTGTGTATATAGGTTGTGGAGACTGTACTAAATGTTAGAGTGGGGGTGTTATTTTGAGGGTAGGTGTTTTTAAGGGAAGTGTGGGGGAGTCATGTTCTTTGCTAGAGAGGTGACTGTTTCAGTGAAGAAGTTGTTGAATGTATTGGCTATTAAGCGGGGTGGGGTCTGTGCTACGTTAGCTGGGGTAGGTGTTTTGGTATTTCCTGGATGGAGCAGTTTATTGATTCCAGACCAGAATTTTTTGGGGTTATGATTATGATTTTCTTGATATTGAAGGTAATATTTTTTTTATCAAGATGGGTAAGTTTTTTTGTGGTATTTCTAAGGTGTTTGAAGTTTTGATGGTCAGTTGGGTTTTTAGTAGTTCTCCATTTTGTCCATAGTTTATTCCTTAATAGCATTGTTTGCTTGTTTTCTTTAGAAAGCCGAGGGGCAGCTTTGGATCCTGTTCTAATTAAGCGTGAAGGGGCGTGATGCTCAAGAATTTGGAGGAATGTGTTGATGAAATGGACAACTGCTTGCTGAAGTGGAAGGTGTTTTAGAGCTGACCAGTTACATTGTTTGAGTTCATTGAGGAAAATAGGAAGGTTAAAATTGTTTTTGTTAGGTATAGTACGATAGCTGGCCTGATTGAGATTGTTATTTTTTTGTTTAGTGATATAGGTGAGAAGATGGTCGCTGATATTGTCAGGGAGTATACCAGTTTTATATGAGAGGGGATTATTGTTGACCAATATCCAGTCTAAGATGGCTTGTTTATTGGTAGATTTGTGAATCCTAGTTGGGGAGTTTATGGTTTCTTGAAAATTAAAGAGGTTGAGGTGATAGGTGAGTTTGGGGGATATGCAGGAGTTCCAATCAATATTGAAGTCTCCTAAGAGTATGGTTTCCTGAGGAAAGCTACAGGAGAGCCAGCTAAGAATGTTTTCAAGTGTATTCAAATTGTTGCCAGGAGTGATATAGGAAGATATTATATATATGGCTTTGCTTTTATTTACTTGGAATTTGCTGCAGAGTATTTCAGCATTGGCAGGGGAGGGAGGTAGGTGAGTCAATAGAGGACACCTGTAGTTCAGATTTATAGAGTAAAGCAACTCCACCACCCTTTTTGTTTAGATGATCCCGTCTTAAAATGCTATAGACAGGGGGAGTAATTTCATTGTCTTTGGTGCCTGGTTTAAGCCAGGTTTCAGTAAGACAGAAAATATCAAATGAGTAGAGGTCAATTAAAGCATGGAGTTGTGTAATTTTATTGTTAATGCTACGAATATTTAGGTGTGCTATTGAAAGGGAGTTAGAAGAGAAAGGTGAACTCAAATTTTTAGTAGTTTGGTTTGAGAGGGTGTGGAGGAGGGAATTATTTGGGCCAGGGTTGGGGTGAATGTCCCCGTGTAACAGTAAGAGTATTTGAGGGAGTGGAAATATTTTTGAGTTTTTAGAGGGTATTAGGTAGAACTTTCTAGTTGTGTGATACCTGTTATGGAGTACTCTGGGATAGTGTGGGGGAAGGTAAGGGCAGGATGAGAGGAGGTTAATATAGGTTTGTTCAGGTAGGGGAAGGACAGAGCTAGTGTGTTTAGCTAAGCTAGGAGATCTGCTGAGGGTGTAGTACTCGTAGGAAGTAAGGGTATAGTATAAAAGAAGTATGTTAAGGAGCAGGAGTAGATAAAGTAGTTTAAAAGGCAAGGGCATGTTGAGTTTGGTGAGCTTGGCAAGGTTGGAAATTAGTAGTATTAGGAAGGTAGGGAATGGGGTCTGGCAGTCAGATAGGAGTGGAGAGTTTGTAAGTGTGAACGAGGCAGGAAATTTGATAGGATGTGAGAAAATTGGGGGTGTGGCTGAGCAAGTATAAGTTTAGGGGTACTGGGGGTGGGTGGGAATTGGGGGTAGGGTAGGGGAGCGGAGTGAGCCCGTAGGGAAGAGCCAGAGAGAGAGGACCAGGGTGCAGAAAACAATCAGTGAGAAGTGAAAGAAGCACTGGGTACAGTGCAATGTAAGAGTGGACTATGGGATGAAGTATAGAGAGGAAAATAGGTAGATTGGGAGAGATAAAATAATTGTTTGGGGGCTTAGAGAGGTAGTAAGGTTGGGTGTAGTAGAGAGATAGAAAGGGGTTAATACCAGAAAGGTATCAGGAAAAAACAAAACTCTAGTGAGATAATAAGGGATATATCGTTTACTAGTGAATAGGGTGCCACCTAGTGGCCAAACTAAGAAATAACAAGAGACAGAGAGCAAACTACTGGGATATGGTGAGGTAGAGGAGAGCGTTATCCTAAGGACAAAGATGCAGAGGGAGGGTAAGAGTGGGTAATTTAACTGCGAAAGGAGGGGGTAGGCTGCTGGTTAACTTGGGAAGGAAGTCAAATAGCCTGGATTGATGTAAGTTAAAAATACATTAGCAGGACATACTTTCATAAGAGGACTGTTCAGGGTAGAAAGTCTTAGTGGGGAGGACAAACAAATCCTATTCAGGACTCTGTTCCTTAACTAGGATTCCACAGGGCTTCTTTAGAGTGGATAAGGCAGGAACTCAGGTACACAGGGCTGGTGAAAATATAAGGAAGAGATGGAAATACAAATAAGTTATCTCAACAGTCACAGGGTGTAGATAAGAGACAACCAGTCATAGTACCTTAGCATCCAAGTCTAAAGACTTGTTTCTCAGCTTCACTATTTTATCAAACATTGTACTGGGGCCCCTAAAGGCATGTAACCCCCTCACAGAAACATCTAATTCTAAGTACTTTTGTAAAGTCATAGAATAAAAGTATGTACTGTTTTCAACTCCTAATATACACAGCAAATCCCAGTGGAATGTGGATATAAACCAACAACTAATAAACTATAAACCACCATAGTTGGTTCTGAATAACATAAAACAATGCACTAGCAAGTAATCCTCAGCAAGAGTGACTGTTTTATAGGTTCATAGGTTCATAGGTTCATACTAGGCTATCTGCCCTAGGGCATTTATAAGCCTAGCCAGAATGTGTTTGGCTTTCGCCACCCATTTTAAATTTATTTTGCTATGCCCTTTTTCGAGGTTAGTATACTGTGCCTCTGTCTAACAGTGACACAGAAGTGATACCCGGGGTAAACCTACGATCTCCCATCCACTCATCAAGATTCCTCTTGAAGAGAGTCAATGAGGACTCTGCCTAACCTGGACTGGGATTTTATTCCAGAGTGAAGGGAGCCTCTGGGTTATGAATCTGTCCCTCGAGCATGTCCTATTTATTTCAGTGCTGAGGTTCAAGTCTCTCGGCGTAGCTCGATGGGATTTGGATTTTCTGAGGTGCAGCATATCCATTAATTCCGGGTTGGGCGTGGCTTTATCGTCAGACACAGATCGCCTCTGAACAGGCGGTATGCCACTGAGTAGAGCTGGAGTTTCTTTAACCTGGCAGCATATGGCATCTGTTTGAGCCCTTGATCCTCTTGGTGAGGTACTTTTGGGGTCTTTCCAGTTGCTACAGGTGTCTGGTAAGGTACATCCCAAAAGGGGCATTGTACTCAATTATGGGCCTGATGAGGGATGAGTAAAGAGGCACGATGACGTCCCCTGATCTAGATGTGAATCCCTTCATGATTAGGTGGGCTATATAAAATGTTTTCTAACCACTTTGGCCACGTGGTTGTCAAATGAGAGATTGCTATCAACTTGGGTCCCCAGGTCCCTAATTACTTCTGTACTTAATGGATTACCACCTATGTGGTAATTTGTGGGCACTTTGTTTTTGCCAAAGGGGATGACTATACACTTTTTGGCATTTAGCTTGAGGCCATGGCTCTGGCACCAGTTGTCTGTTTCTATGAGGCCCTTTTGGAGGATGCTTGTGTCGACTTGAGAGTTGATTAAGTTTGCAGTCATCTGCGAACTTGGTCAGCCACAGTCCTTCCGTGTTGGCCTGTACCTCTGAGAAATATATACCGAACAAGAGAGGTCCCAGAATTGAGCCTTGTGGGACACCACTTGTAACTGGTTTGGAGTCTGACATGGCTCCAGCAATTCTAACCATGTGGGTTCTGTCCTTGAGCCAGTTTGCAATCCATCTAGTGACATAGGGGTTTATATTTAAGCTGGTGAGCTTATCTATAATGCCCGAGTGGGGTATTGTATCGAAGGCTTTTGCGAGGTCCATGTAGGCTGTGTGGACCACCTTCCCCTCATCAATGGCCTTGGTGACTCTTTCAAAGAAATCAACCAGGTTTAAGAGGCAGGATCTGCCCTTAACAAAGCCGAACTGGGTAGGATCCAGTGTTTGTAGGTCCCCAATATCTTTATTTATGAGGTCCATGATGATCCTTTCCATAGCTTTGCAGACCAAGCTAGTCAGGCTTATGGGGCGATAGTTTCCAGGATCCGTTGAGGCACCACCTTTATGGAGAAGGACCACTGTTGCTGTATGCCACTCTTTGGGCACATATCCTGTAGTAAGGCTGAGATTGAACAGTAGTTTTATGTTTGGGTTTAGCTCTTCTTGGAGTTCATGTGGGACGCAGCCGGGACACCATCTGGTCCCATTGATGCTGTGTTTTTGCTTTGGAGAGGGCTCTTACCTGAGCATCTGAGATGTCAGGGGAAGCACTCTGCTGGGATAGATATTTGCCCTTTGGTGGGAGGGGAGAAGTTTGCGCTGAACCTGTCAGCTAGGATGTTGGCAATGTCTGTGGGTTCGTGTATTTTTTGTCATTTTGGACTAATTCTGAGCATATCTGGGAATTACCACCCAGGTTCCTAACATAACTAAAGAAAGCCTTGTGATTATCCTTAGTGTCCTGTGCAATTTTTCTCTCGAAGCTGGCCTTAGACAATTTTATGGGTGCCCGTAGTTTTTAGCTAATACTGATCAGTGATGCCTTCCCTTTTTGGGATTTTGCTCTATCATTTAGTAGCTTCCTCCTTCTATTGTATAGTTTGTTTATGGCTGGGGTCCACCAGACAGGACGTCTGCCTTTGGAGGATTGGGTCTTGGTTTTATTTGGGATCGCATGATCCATGCATTCCTGAAGGTGTTCATAGAATGCGTTTATAAAGGATTCTGCGGTCTGGGCTATTTTCCACAGGCCCGGGGGCTTTGAAGGATTCCACCTCAGTTTTGAGGAGTGTGAAATTTGCTTTAGAGAAGTTTTTCACTGTGGTTTTCTGGGCAGGGGGTGGGGTCGGGATGTGAATATCCAGTGAGATTAGTTTGTGGTCTGATCTTACCAGTGAGGGATACACTTCTGGTCTGGAGCATAGAGTCCCCATGTTGGTGATGATCAGGTCCAGTATGTTTTCCCCTCTTGTGGGAGTGGTAACAAGTTGTTCCATAGCATTTGAGTTTATAAATTCTAGAAACTTTTGGGCTAGGGTGTTGGAGCTAGAGTAAGTCGCCCAATATAATGGTGTTTGGAGAGACCTTCATATTTTCCAGTGTTCTCAGGAAGGCCGAGTGGGGTTCCTGGGTTTGGGAGGGTGGTCTGTAGCAGGCTATAAACTGGAAGGCAGTTTTACCCACTGTTAGTTGCACATGGATAGTCTCTGATGCTTCGTGCTTTGCCACCAACCTGGAGGTGTGGGTATCTTTGATGAATATCGATACTCCCCCTCCTTTTGTGGTTCGGTCCAAGTTTTGGGGCCGAAAAGCATGGTATGAGGTATAACCTGGTAGTGCTGGGGTGCCCTCTGGAGCCCTGAACCAGGTTTCTGTTACTGCACAGATATCGATGTTCTCCATGCTAAGGAGAGTTGCATCTTGAGGTTTAGACTTCTGGCGTTGAGTAGCATTACTCTTAGTTTCTTATCCCTTGTGATACCTATGGAGGTGGGTTTGTCTTTTGAGCCTTGCCTAAAAAAGGCACTATGGGGGTAGCAAGAGCAAGATTTTACATCAAAATACTTGGATTAAGATCACATGATTAATTAGTATTTAAAATGGTGGCTGTTGCTACATATTTTATTCTGAAGAAATCCTGTATTGTTGGACAGAAACACTCAATATTTTTTGTTTTTTAGATTAAGTATTACTTGCTGGCTCATTGTCTTATATTGCTAAGGACCAACTGTGGTTGTTTTGATGTACTGCTGTAGTTTCTGCAATCCTCAGTCATTCTAATTTACTAACTAACTCTTTTTCTGTCCCAAACGATATCAAACTCAATCCCAAAACATTTTGTGGGTTCAGGCTGCTAAGTAGTTAGACATCTCCCAGTAGTATATTTGGTTGGGGACACATGGCTAAAGTGAAATTAAGTTGCAGAGACATATAGCTGTTGCAGATTTACTGTGGGCACAGAGAAGCAGCACACTGTGCCATTCTCAGAGCTTCAATAACCAGGTGCAAAGGGGAAAATAATGTTCATAGCTTCCAGTGCAGCTTGAAACAGCAGGCAATATGGCAGTCATCATCAGCAGGATGTCTAGTGGGCATGTCGGTGGCAGTGAAAATGCAGCATGCAATGGGCAATGTCTTCATTAATGGTGTGTGAGGAGTGTTACCCCTTCACAGTGTTTAGGGAACATTGTCTAACATCCATACTGTGCATAAGTATAACTATAGCAGCATGCAGTATTTATTCCATGCTGTAGCACACTTCTACATGTGGTAGTTACATAAGCATGTACTTTATACTAAGTACAATGGAAATTATTTTCCCTGCCCCCATGCACTTTGTTATTGAAACTGTGAGTATGACTCCGCATATTTCAGTGTGCCCACAATGAATTTCTCTCTGCAGCTGAAGTTCAAGGTGAGTATACAAAACTATACAGGCTTCTCTAAATTTGGTTGAGTATAAAGTACACAAAGTTGCCATCTCAATGTGTAAACTTCCATGAGATGCAATTGGTCAAGTGGTGTTTCCTATAAAGACAGAATGGGAAGACGCCAATAATTTATTTGAACTGCAGGTTAGAGATTTCCTTCCCTATCAGGGATTGATATCAGAGTATAGGGAAAGAAATAGGGTGGTCCTAAACAAAAGAATGTAAAACATAAGCTGCCATTAAAAGAAGGAATAATTAGCAGAGCATATGAAATATTGTATGATAACTATAAGAATCAATCAGATGAAGTTACAAAGGATTGGGAAGAGAGATTGGATAAGCAATTCACAAAGAAACAATGGGAAGATATATGTATATCTCCTAAATATGCAACAAAATCTAGGATTTTTGCTTTGAAATGTTTGCATAGATATTTTTATACCTCAAGTAGACTCCAGAGAATGTTTCCTCGGGTAGATAACAAATGTTGGAGGTGTGATGGGGAAGAAAGAGGTTCATAGGTAGGTACTAGGCTATTGGCCCTAGGGCCTATATAAGCCTTGCCATAAAGGTACCCTGGCTTTCGCCACCCAAGAAAATTATTTCTGTGCCCCTGTCGAGCAGAGCCACAGAGGTGATCCCTGGGCTGTATTTCCTATTTCCCATCCAATCATCAAGATTTTTCCTGAAGAGTGCTAATGAGGAGCTTTGTTTCATATAGATAGGTAGTTTGTTTCAGAGTATGGGAAGTCTCTGAGACAGGAATATATCCCTCCAGCATGTTCTGTTTATTGTGGTGACAAGGTTTAGGTCCCTAGAGCATGTAGCTCTGAGGGATTGGAATTTCTTTAAGAGGAGCATGTCCAACAGCTCTGGGTTTCACATAGCTTTGTATGTTAGGCAGAGATCACCTCAAAGTAGGCGATATGCGATGGAGTAAAGCTGGAATTTTTTGAGACAGTCTGAGTAGGGCATCGGTTTGAGGCCGGTAATCCTCTTTGTGAGTTATTTCTGCTGCCTTTCCAGTTGTTGTAGATGTCTTGTGAGGTACATACCAAAAGGGGTGTTGTACTCTATAATGGGTCTAATGAGTGATGAGTAGAGGGGAGCAATGACTGCTTTTTTTCTGGATGAGAAACCTTTTGTGATGAGGTGTGCCATGCAGAAGGATTTCCTGACTACCGTGGCGATGTGATTATCAAAGGAGAGACTACTGTCCACCTGTGCCCCAAGGTCTCTTAGGTTCATAGGTAGGTACTAGGCTATTGGCCCTAGGGCCCATACAAGACTAGCCAAATAATGTACCCTGGCTTTCGCCACCCAAGAAAATTATTTTCCTGTGTTGAGCAGAGCCACAGAAGTGATCCCCGGGGTGAATTTCCCATTTCTCATCCAATCATCAAGATTTTTCTTGAAGAGTGCTAATGAGGAGCTCTGTTTGACATAGATAGGTAGTCTGTTCCAGAGTATGGGAAGTCTCTGGGACAGGAATTTCGGTGTTAAGTAGACTACCACCTATGTGGTAGCTCATGGGTGCAGAGTTTTTACCAAAGGGGATAACAGTGCACTTTTTGGCATTGAGCTTGAGGCCATGGCTTTGACACCAGGCCTCTGCCTCAGTGAGGCCCTTTTGTATAATGTCCACACCATTAGGAGTTTTGATTATGGCTCCTAGTTTGCAGTCATCTGCGAATTTCGTCAGCCAAAGACCTTCTGTGTTAGCCTGTACTTCAGAAAAGTAGATACCAAACAGGAGAGGACCCAGGACTGAACCCTGTGGTACACCACTTGTCACTGGTCTGAAGTCAGATTTGGAGTCTCCTACTTTCACAGTGTTGGTTCTGTCAGTGAGCCAGCTGGCAAACCATCTTGTTACATAGGGATTTATACCTAGTTTAGTGAGTTTATCTATAATTCCAGAGTGGGGGATGGTGTCAAAAGCCTTGGTGAGATCTAGATAGGCTGTATGAACCACCTTACCCTAGTCTACGGCTTTGGTGACTGCTTCAAAGAAGTCTATCAGGTTTAGGAGACATGATCTGCCTGTTACAAACCCAAACTGGGTGGGGTCCAGAGTTTGGAGATTACCAATGTCTTTGTTTATAGGTTCCATGATGATATGTTCTATGGCCTTGCAGACCAGGCTTGTTAGGCTAATGGGGTGGTAGTTCCCGGGGTCCGTGGTGGCTCCCCCTTTGTGGAGTGGGATAACCGTCGCTGTGTGCCATTCAGTGGGCACAAAGCCTGAGGTGAGGCTATGACTGAACATTGTGCTTAGGTGGGGTGCCAGTTCATTCTGTTGTTTGTGTAGAACACAGCCTGGGATGTTTTCAGGTCCCATGGATGCTGTGTTGTTGGCTTTGGAAAGTGCAGCCGTGATTACAGGAACTTTGCATTCTTCCAGTATAGAGATGGGCCCTTTAGGGGGTGAGAGGGGGGTAAAGTTAGCACTGAACCTATCTGCCAGGATGTTGGCAGTATCAGTTGGTTCTGTATATTTAGTGCCATTGTGCTGTAACTTAGAGCAGATCTGAGTGTTGCCATTGAGATTTTTGACATAGCTATAGAATGCTTTGTGGTTGCCTTTAGAATCAGTGGCGATTTTGTTTTCATAACTAGCTTTGGAGGATTTTATGAGGGATCACAGCTTCTTACTGAGGCTGACCAGGGAGTTCCTCCAATTATGGGATTTTACTCTTTTTTGCAATAGTTTCTTTCTTCTGTTGTAGAGTTTGTTTATGGCAGGGCACCACCAGATTGGCTTCCTGTTTTTGGAGGATAGCATCTTGGTTCTGTTAGGGATAGCACAATCCATGCACTTGTGTAAGTGCTTATAAAGTGCATTTGCATAGGATTCAGAAGGTGTACCTCTATTGTCTGTCTGCATGGGTGTCATGAAGTTTGCCACTTCTGTCTTAAGAAGCGTGAAGCTGGCTTTAGAAACATTTTTTACTGTAGTTTCCCTAATGGGGGGTGGGTGTGGGATGTGGATGTCTAGGGATATTAGCTTGTGGTCGGATCTGACCAACGAGGAATTGACATCTGTTGTGGAACACCGGTTGCCCATATTGGTAATGACCAGGTCTAGGATATTGCTGCCCCTGGTGGGGGTGTGGATAAGTTAATCCAAGGTGTTGGAATTTATGAATTCCAGAAAACGTTGCGCAAAAGAGTTGTTACATGAGTAGTTTTCCCAGTTAATGGTGGGGTAGTTGAAATCACCCATTATTAGGGTGTTGGGTTGTACCCTAATATTTTCCAGTGTACCAAGAAATGAGGAGTGGGACTCCTGGGGCATGGTGGGGGATCTGTAGCAAGTTACAATTTGGATTGCGGTCTTGCCCAGAGTTAGCTGCACTTGGATAATCTCGAATGCATTATGCTGAGCAACTAGCCTGGAGGTGTGAATATCCTTAATTAATATGGACAGGCCTCTGCCTTTATTGTTTTGGTCCAGGTTAGGTGGCCGAAAGGTGTGGTATGAATTATAGCCTGGTAATGCAGGGGTGCTCTCTGGAGCCTTGAACCAGGTCTCTGTCACTGCACAGATGTCGATGTTCTCCATTTTAAGGAGTGCCTTGAGTGAATGCATTTGAGGTTTAGACTTCTAGCATTGAGTAGCATTACCCTCAGATTTTGCTTGCTTGTACATATTACAGTGGTGAATTTGTCATTTGAACTTTGCCTAAAAAAGGCACTATAGGGGTGGCAAGACCCTTAGCCAGTATCCGGAATCCCAAGGGTGACAGGTGCAGGCCATCTCTGGCAAAGCATCATGGTCTGTCGATCATGTCATCCCAGGCAGACAGATACTGGATCCCCTTAGAATGACAACAGAAGCTTAGCCAATTGTTGAAGTCAATCATTTTGTCCTTGTACTGTGGTATCATTCTGGGTGATGGCAGGATGCTACTCAGGCTAGGGTCATACCTGCCTGGGCTACAAGACTGGAGAGCTCCTCCATGTCTCTTTTCATATAGTTCAGGGAGGTACGTCTCAGGTCATTCACACCAACATGGACAATGACAGAGTCATATTTGTACTTGTTGTGGAGTGATCTGAGTGTGTGCATTATGTGGCGGATCCTGGCACCTGACAGGCAGCTGACAGTAACTTTCTCCTTGTTTAGCCTGGTGAGTGGAACATCAGTGTGCTTGACTATAGAGTCACCTATGACTAGAGTGTTGGGTATGTTGTTATGCCTTATGGGCTGTGGTTGAGTGGCACACTAAGTTTGTGGGCTATGTGTCATTTGGGTTGTGTTGGGGGGGGTGGAGGTTGCCTGCATTTCTGCTTTGGAGGTCTCTGTTGCATGAGCAGATTTTTATTGAGAGCCTCCGTGAATGCAGGTGTGTGTTTTGTGTTTCTATGTGTGTGTTTTGGTGGTGTAGGTTTTGAGGGACTATGTGATGAGTGTGGTGTGGTGCAAGTGTTTACCTTCTCCTCTTGACTGTCTAGTCCAGTCTTGGGTGAAGAGAGCTGTGCTTCCAGTTTGGCTATATAAGTGCATCTCACAGGTTGTAGTGTTGGGTGGTAGGAGGAGACGGTTGTCTGTGTACATGAGGCAATTGCTGCATTGCCCCCAAGATGCCCAGATTCATCAGGTAGACAGGAGAAAACACTGGGAGCTGACCCTTAGACATGCCTGGATAGGTGCTTATTTATTAAGTACTAAAAACTGTTTTCCTCTAGATAAGTGAGGAAAGTTGAGTGATGTAGTAATTTGGAGCTTATTTAGTGCTTGCAACTAGTTCTGAAAAAGCGATGAGCTCAAAGAAACAGATTTGAGTGCTAAAACTAAAAAAACTGGGTAGTTCTAAGGGAAAATTTGAAGAGCAGACTGTATTGCACCGGGAATACTGGGAATAGTTTAACCCTAGCTAAGCGGTGATGCATAAAGTGTATATATATATATATATATATATATATATATATATATATATATATATGTATATCTATATTTTTTAATATAACAGCAGCAAATAAGCAAACTGATTTTATCCAATTAACCAATAAAAATCTAAAAACTGAGCCCCGTTCCAGCAGTCTTCCATCAGACAAGTTCTAACTGCACACTCCTGCCACTAGGGTGCAGGGGAACCTTCTCCAAAAAAAGACGGTCTGGATTAGTGCTCAAGTTATACAAACAAAGATAGATTTAGCAGGTCTGAATTTAGTCTACGCTACAGCAAACAGGGCGTACCAATTTCAGAAAGAAGCAGTTCATATAAGCAGGCACAATAAGCCTTTAACCAGAAACTCCCAGCTCAGAAAGGCAGAAAATAACCTCTCCTTCCACAAGAGTGCAGACCACACCTTCTTAATGTAAAATAAATGTCCCGAAGCCCAAGTGTTTAAACCAGAACTAATACACTTTTAGAATAACAGACACTAAGCCTTCAATCAGCAACTCCCAGCTTAGAATTATGTAAGCTACCTGTCCTGCCACAACAGTGCAGACCACAAACCTGCTCAATGCAAAACAACTGGTCTGAAGCCCAAGTGCTTCAACCAAAGGCTTAGAATAACAGTTACAATTCAATCAGGCTACTAACAAGCAGTAATAAATGCAACAGAATAAATGCAATTAAGTACTTTTATGAACAAGCAGCAAAAGCAAAATAAAGTAATAAAGTAGGAAGAAACACAAATACAGCAAAAACAGATGAAGAAAGTGCAATTTTTTATATATAACAATAGAAAACAAGCAAACTGATTTAAACAAATTACCCAATTAACCAGTAAAAAAGCTCATAACTGAGCTCTGTTCCTGCAGTCTTCAATCAGACAAGTTCTAACTGCACACTCCTGCTACTAGGGTGCAGGGGAACTTTTTCCAAAAAAGATGGCCTGGATTAGTGCTCAAGTTATACAAACAAAACCAGATTCAGGATTCAGGTAATTGAGAACATATTTTCTGGGAGTGCAGTTAGCTGGTGGACTTTAAGGATTCCCTGCAGGATGCACTGTCTGAGATGCTGAGTGGGCAGATTGGTGTGATGAGGGAGATGATTTTTCTGAGCTATGATGCAGAATTGGAATTGCCTAGACATGTTAAGGCCTTGCTGTCTCTAATTATGGTGGCTGTCAAAAAAGCAATTACTAGAAAATGGAAATCAAAATCTAAACCAACTATATTAGAAGTAGTGAATGTAGTAACAGATGGAAATCAAAATCTAAACCAACTATATTAGAAGTAGTGAATAAAGTAACAGAGGTAAAACAACTGGAATTCAGATCTTTAGGAAAGTGTAGGTGCAAACTACATATGAAAAAATGGAAATTGTGGGAACAATGCATACAAGGGAAGAATGAGGTTTAAAAGAAGGCATGTCTTTAATGAGCCCTGTAATGTTTGACTGAAAATGATTGGGTAGATTATAAGTGATGTATAATGTTTGCAGTTGGGGGTGTGTCAGTTCAGTTTTGTAATGTAAAATGTTTGCAACTAGGCCTATGTTGATGTGGTTTGTTTTCATTTATATAAATGTATGATTGCTTATGTCACAAGTAATGGTTTAATAAAGACATTTATTGTTTAAAAAGGGTAGGAATTGGATAATTTATGTAATGTTGCTTAGGTTATATGATATATAGCAATATGTACGAAGCATAATGTTTGTTAATGTTAACTTGTTAATACAGTTTGATTACTTTTATATAAATGTAAATGTGCTTATGTCACAAGTGATAATTCGATAAAGGTGGTTAAAAAAAGAATTACCGCTGGCACTATTATAGCTCTAAACTGTCCAAATTTTCACAGAATGTCCAGATTTTGCCTCATGTTTTGGTCTGGTTTTCATAAAATTTCTGGCTTTCTGGCAAATAGCTGAGGATTAAAGTCATAAATAATGACATACATTTGAGTTTCAGACTGCATATCCTTCAGAAACTTTGTGCTAGCACCAGTCCTGTTCTGGCAACTTTCTAAATTGATAAGAGCAATATTTAAAATCTGTCCCTATTTTTGGGCCTTTGACCCCCCCTGCCCATTATTTTAGCTTTTCTCCAGATTTCTTGAGCTAAGAGGTTGAGAGGTATGACTGTTATTATTATGGTGATGGTAGTGGTACAAATGTTTTTAAATTACTTGTGCTTTTTAATTTTCTCCAGGGTTGTATGACCATGGACTTAGTATACATAGACATAAAAGTGAGGAGGGTTTGAGAGTATGGCACTGAATAGGCTGCAGGTTGCAGGGGGGATTAGCCTTTCTTGAAAAAAATCTTTTTTTTTAAATCTGGATAAAGCTCTATCAGGGTTATCCAGACTATACTTGATAATTCTTTCTGGAGCCAAGTATACGTATAATATTTTGTAATTATAAAAGTGAAGTGTCATGAATTAATAATTGTGAAGGTCTGTCAATGACATTAAACCGTTTATGACAGAAAATGTTTATCCCAGTGATGTGCTATCTAGAATTTTCTAGCAGAGTATGCAGAGAGGACCTCACATATTGAGACATATTTCTTATTTATTTTTTTCTATTCTTTATGAAAGGCTTCCATTAAATGGTTTCCAGATGTTGACTGTAGGTAAAATTATTTTGTGTGGTATGTTGAATAAAACAGAATATATAACAGAAGGATGTAGTGGGCGAAGTAAACCTCAGTAACATTATTATCAGTTTAATGTCTATGTACAGCAGTTTTGGCAAGAAGTACACAAAGAGTATCTTTCAGGGTCTTGGTGCATTTTATATGAAAATGTAATTTCTGAGTAGAAGTAATTAAGAAACTGAGCACTGACCATTTTTTATTCTTCTTGCAATCAAGTGTATTTAATGAAATTATTTGCATTTGCTTACATTACATAATGCCTTCCAAGGAATTATATGAGAGATATAATTAAATAGACACTTTTAGAAAAATATGGGCAAGATTCCAAAAAAGTTGCTCTCATTTAAGTCTTCCCTGATTCTGAAACACCTGCTGTCAGTGCAAGTGACTTACTTTGGTGCAAGGCCTTTCTATAAACAGGCTTGGTATGGGGACCAGATTCCAAAAACACCAGCTCTCAGCCTGCTGTCAGTGTAATGGTCAATTACACTGAGAGCAAGTCTTTTGCAATCTGGGCCATATCATGGAATTTCGTAATTAGTGTAGCCGGACCATATTAATTATGCAGAGAGTTTTTTGTTACTTAGTGTTTAGTTGTGATTTATCATTTGAAGGATCTGGAAGACTGTTTACTTCTTTGATTTTCATCTTTTCTTTCTTTGTTTCTTTTCACTAACTATGATATGTATTAATTGTCTGCTATCCCTCATTATTCTGCATGCTGTAATTCTCAGTGTTACTGCACTGCCCTTATTTATTATTGACTATAAACATCTCTCCCGCTCCATTACAGTCTCTTTGGCTCTATGTAGTTTTGCAAACAGATTC
Organism: Protopterus annectens; assembly: GCF_019279795.1. NCBI lineage: Eukaryota > Metazoa > Chordata > Ceratodontiformes > Protopteridae > Protopterus > Protopterus annectens. The sequence continues at coordinate 1,631,620,227 of NC_056729.1, forward strand.
ATTTAAAATCATTTAAATGTTTTATTCCCCCTTGCACAACAAACACAAGTGCTTGCTGCAAATATAAAAGTGAGTGTAAACTGAAAATGTAGATATAAGTCATAAGAATACAGTTAAGTTCTTGAGCAAACTTAACATGTTTGTTTAGAACCGCCTGTCCTGGATCATAACCCAATACTCGTTTTGTAACCCTCCCAGAAACATTTCTAGTTCACATTGCATGTCCCTGCCATTCAGAGAGGATAATGCCATTTTGTATTGTAATATACTCCTGTCCAGGCCTATAAATGTACTGCACTCCAGCTTCTTGCCTCTCTTCCTGACATATTATAGTAATATTGTAATGTTGTTGCTGTTTTGGATTCTGTTCCAGCCTGACTTCCCTTGTGATTTATATTACCAGATCCAGGATGTTGTTAACCATGTGGGGCAGGCACTTCATGATTCAGACATACTTCTAGGATATATTCCAGCATGTTGCACTCATCATCTGTATTAGATGCCAGAATACTTCAATTTGAAAATGGTAATTCTGTTGTAAAATGGTATAATCAGTACTCTAGTCTGTTGATTTATGGCCCCATGCTGAAACACTACAAGCACCCTCTCCTAATTTGAAAAACATTAGTGACATAGACAAAATACAGAATTACAAGTGATATCACAGTCTTGTAATTATTTTAACATACAGTAAAAACCAGGCTTGAATATTTCTCTCTTTTTAGAAGTTTTTGTTATGTAGTTTACATACTCATAGAAATTCTACAACAACAGAACTTTAGTTGGCCTATTATTTAATCTAATGTTGTTTTTTTCATATACAATAGAAATATAGTAGATCACTTGGGATTCCACCCATGTCCCTGCTGGACAGGGTCATTGGGTGCTGATTTGTCTATGCATGGGCTAAACTTTTGGCTAGGCTTATAAGGGCCTCAGGGCCAATAGCCTAGTAACTTCCTATGATCCTATGAATTGAAATGTCCCCATTTGTTTTTGCCTCATACTACTCAATGACTTAATTTTAGCTAATCTGATCTTGATTTTGCAGTTTGACACCATGTAAACTTCAATACTTAATCACACTAATGATCTCAAATATCATGCCACATTTTATCAGTTTGCTTACTGGTACTTGGGATGCATGGAATGACGTATATATGGTACTTCGTAACTGTACTTCAGTTAAGCTATCTGTGCTTGGATGTCCTAACTTGTTTCTTACAATATTTTGTGCTCTGCGTTTCCCCTCCTAGCCTTTACTATACAGAGAATATCTAGTTGTGTTTTAGCCTTGCATTAGTTAGTTAATTATCTTATTGTTTCCCATGTTTATTGCTTGCTGATATAAAATGCATGAATAAACTCACCACCCTCCCTGTGGTTATGCACCCAGCAAGCATCTGGTAGTTGAACAGCCAGCTTCCTACTTGCCCTTCTTTGGCAGCCCATGATCCTTGCAAATACTATGAATAACACACTTGCTTGCCCACCATGGGTCAACCCTTCATTAATTAAAGAATATCATCTACCCATTCATCTACTGTACTTCCTCACATTAGTTCCCAGTATTAGAAGAAATGTATGTATCTGCCTCCATGGAATCAGGAATACCCGACAGGGCAAAATCCTCCTCCTCAAGGAAGAGTAAACTTGTTTGGTGGACATCTGCAATAAATAAACACTATAGTAAAAGGTAAAAATTGCTGTCCAGGACCAAGAAAGAGCAGGTGCCTAATTGGAAGTGGTCTCTCCTTACCCTGAATAAGGAAATAAGAGCATTAGTGAAATCCTCCAAAGCAAACTTCGAGTCCAAATAGGCCACAATTACTAAAGACAGTCATAAGGCCTTCTTAACATATGTCCGCAATCTCAAAGGAAGCACTCAGATCTGCTCAGAACTGGTGGTCAAAGACATCATATACACAAACACCGTAGATATAGCCAACCTACTGGCAGACAGGTTCAGTGAAAACTTCACCCCTCTGCCCCCCCCCCATCTGTAAATCAGGACATCCCCAGCACATCCCCCCCTCCCCTTATCTCTAGGGAGCAAGTCATCACTGCCCACTCAGAGGCAAAAAATACAGCCTCCATGGGACCCGATAACATCCCAGGCTGCATCCTACATGAACTCAGGCAGGAACTTGCAGCACCATTAGGCACCCTATTCAACCAAAGCCTGAGTACCAGCATTGTCCCAGCCAAGTGGAGGACAGCCACCATCATCCCTTTGCACAAAGGTTGAGCATCCACCGATCCAGATAATTATATACCCATCAGCCTAACTAACCTGATCTGCAAGGCCATGGAGCAGATTATCATGGACCTCATTAACAAGGACACTGGCAACCTTCAAACACTTGATCCCAGCCAGACAGTTTAGTTTCGTCAAGGGAAGGTCATGCCTGTTAAATTTAGTTGGCATCTTTGAGACAGTTGTTGTTAAATCCAAGGCACACACTACAACCATAAAAACAAAAATACTTTATTGAAAGTTGAGAGGTTTTGTCCCTATTACATAAGGGACTTCTTCAGAACAAAAAATAATCTAAACAGCCCAATGCTTATAAGCACAATTAATTAATCACACGACCCACTGTTAACCATTCATTCCCTGCCATCTTTTGTGACATAATCTATAAAATACATTCCATATGAAAACTCTGCTTTATTATAAAACAATTTAATTCTAAGTTGAATAAAATAAAATGAAATGCATATTCTGAATAACACTTTTTCTAAAAAGCTTTTTTTTTTTTAAAAATACCATTAAATCTCAAAATATTAGTAAGAAGTAATAAAAATATATGGCTGGAAACAGTAAAGTAATTCATATACATTTGCCCACTTATGTGAACTCTAATACAAAAATATATACATTTTCTATCCATTTTTTAAAGTAATGTAATTTAAGTGGGAGTTCATATATCACATGCCCTCTTTTTGAAAGCAGGCATAAGGTTCTCTGATTCATTTAACACTGGCATCATAGTTTGAGTTGTGTTGGCTTCAGCGTTATTGGTTATACTAGTTCTTTGAGACAGTCACCAAAGCCATGGAAGAGGAGGAGAAGATGGTGCACACCGTCTACCTTGACTTAGCCAAAGCCTTTGATACTATTCCCCACTCTCATATAATAGATAAACTCTATCAGCTAGGCATCAATCTGTATGTTACAAGCTGAGAAGCAAACTGGCTCACTGACAGATTCTACCTAGTCAAAATAGTGGAAGCCACCTCAAGCAGTAGACCCGTAATGAGCAGTGTACCCCCAGGGATCAGTCTTGGGGCCTCTGTTCTTTGGGATATACTTTTTTGAGGTGCAGGCCAAAACTAGTGGGCTATGGCTAACCAGGTTTGCAAATGATTGCAAGCTGGGCACTGTCATCAATCCCCCTAGTGATGTAGATATCCTCCAAGAGGGTCTCACCCAAACAAATGAATGGTGCCAGAAAGATGGCCTCAAACTGAATGCCAAAAAATGCATCAACATCCCCTCTGGGGAGAGTGATGTCCCCACAAATTATCACATTAATAACAAGACCCTAAGCATGCAATCATTCATGAGGGGCTTGGGCACCCAGGTTGATAGCAAACTGACTTTTGACCACCATATTGCCTCTGTTATACAGAAAGCTTTTTACATGACATACCTCATTAGTAAAGGCATCTCATCCAGGGACAAGGTGGTCATAACATCCCTGTATTCTTCCCTTATAAGACCAATTATTGAGTACAATGCCCCTTTCGACATGTACCTCACAAAGTACATGCAACAGCTGGAGAGACCACAGAGGTTCCTCACCAGGAGAATCCAGGGCCTCAAACATCTACCCTACACAGATAGGCTAAAGGCCTTGTCCCTCTACTCAGTCTCATACAGACTCCTCAGAGGTGACCTCTGTCTGGCATACAAAGCAATCCCAGACCCCACCAAGATGGGACTGCTGCATATCCGCAAGTCAAGCTCCACTCGAGTAACCAGCATGCACAACCTCCACCTGGTCTGTGACATCATACACCCCTGGGATTACACCTGTGTCCCTGTTGGACAGGAGCATTGGGTGCTGACTTGTTGAAACATGGGATAAATTCTTGGGTATGTTTGTAAGGACCTCAGGGCCAATAGCCTAGTAACTTCCTATGATGCTATGATCCTATGATCCAGTGACTTTATCCTGCTTGTCAGATGCCTAGCAGCAGAGCAATGTATTATGGAATACACGGTCACCCACACACAGACACACACATGCACAGACATAGACACATATAAACACACGCACACAAACACAGACACAGGCACACACATGCAAAGACACACAGATGCGCACACAGACAGACACACAGACACAATCACACACACAAACATATATTTTCTAAATTGTGGACAGTGATAAAGGGGCATTATAATACTACATTTCTAAAATGCAGCATTAGATATTTCATCACTGCTCCTCCTGCATGATCAAAAGTTTATCATCACTTTACCCATGTCATCAACTGTTTTTCTCCTTCTGAAGCTCTGTACTACTGTAATCGGTTGGTTGTAATCAGTGTAACTGCAAGCAGAACCATGCAATGATACCTAAACTAGTTTATACAACTCTAAAGGTAATCAATAAAGTAAATAATACGAGAAACAAATAAAATGCAAATAAACCATAAAATACACAGACACGACAGTCTCCACAGCCCACCACATTAAAACATAAAAAGCATACCTTCTTACAGATATGTTCCTTAAAGTAAAATAAACATATACAGTCGTATTAAAAAAATTCACTTCTACAAAAATGAAATGAAAGTTACATAATCTGTTTAAAATGTTATACAAAATGATACTCATAATGATCCTGAAACCTAAGCTAAAGGTGTCTTCAAAATGGAAAGAGATTACCCCCTCAAAATAAAAATATAACAAAACAGAAAGAAAAGAAGATTGCAAAACCTGGAATCATTTAAATCCTATCTGGAAATATTGACCCACTTACATAGATGCAGATTAAAGGGTTTAATCTTCTGAGCCCAATGCAAAATATACAGAAAAGAAACTTCCATAAAACAAACAAACAAAAAAAAAAAAACTCTCACCCACCCTTATACAATGGTGAAAAATGAATCCTACACCTTAAAGTAAAAACAGAACCTCTATCCCTAAACTGCAGCTAGTTCATAAAATAACTAATAAATAATAACAACCAATAATAAACAGTCTAACCTACAATTCTTCTGAATCCCCTTGACAGATCCAATTCATAAAAATATATCAGTTTATAGTTAATGATAATCTACAAAGGAACTAGTACCTAACCATGACATCCACTGAACTCAAAGGGAAACACTAAAATTACCACTGAAAATAAAAAAGACCATATAAACAAAATATATGGGGTCTTTGGTTAGATGTATAATATGTCTTTTACATAGGGTTAGGGAGGAGGCCTTCATTAACTCTGTCTGAAACCTCAAAGGCACCACACAACAGCCTTTACTCCCTTCTTACCCCCAGCTCCCCCCACAAGAAATACTATCTAACATAATCCCCCACTATCATTAAGGAGCAAGTCTTAGATGTGCACTCTAAGGCCAATAATACAGTTTTGTTGGGCTCCATTTATATCTGAGGATGCATCCTAAATAGCCTGAAATATGACCTATCAGGCCCACTATTGTCACTATTCCACTATAACCTCCACACAGGCTTTGTGCCACGTGAATAGAAGACTGCTATGGTCATCCCCTCTGCAGAAGGGTGGACCATCAGTGGATTTTATTTTATTTATTTATTTAACATTTGTTAACCAGGAAAGTCCGACCTGGAATGAAGCCAATTTTTAGCGGAGGCCCAGGGAGAAATGTTCCAGAAGCATGTCTTTGTAACGTCTCTGGATTCAGAGAACTACAGACCCATTAGTCTGACTAGTCTGATATATCAAGCCATGGAAATAATTATTATAGAAATGATTAACAATGACATAGAAAACCTTCAGACACTGGACTCAACCCAGTCTGGTTTCATCAAAGGCAGGTCATGCCTACTTGAATCTGGTGGACTTCTTTGAGAAGGTCACCAAGGCAATGGATGAGGGCAGAAAGGTGCATACACCAGCCTTGGGTACTGCTGTGATGGACCTTTTGCATACTGCCTACCTTGACCTAGCTAAAGCATATGATGCAATATTCCACTTGGGCATTGTATACAAACTCATGGAATTATGCATAAAGCCCTATGTAACTTACTAGAAAGCCATCTGCCTCACAGACAGGACCTAGGAATTTAGAATTGAACAGCCACCTCCACAAAGAGGCTGGTCACCAGTGGGGTCCTCCAGGGCTCTGTGCTGGGTCTACCCCTCTTTGGCATCTATTTTTCTGAAGTCAAGGCCAATATCAAGGGCCTGCAGCTTATCAAGGTTACAGATGATTGCAGGCTAGGAGCAATCATAGAAACCCTCCATGATACTAACGTCTTACAGGAAGGTCTAACAAAGACAAATGACTGGTGCCAAAGCCATGGCTTAAAACTCAGTGCCAAGAAGTACATAATAGTACCTTTTCAGAAGTCAGCCACCCAGGGGAAGAGCACACTGATAAAACACCCCTCAAAGTAGACAGAGTAGTCAGGGGTTTGTGGACTAATGTAGATAGCATCCTGTCTTTCAACCAACATGTGTCTAAGGTTATAAGGAAATCATTCTATGTCAGTAACCCGCAGTAATGGTGCTGCGGTAGCATTGTCGCCTCACAGCAAGACGTTGTCCCATTTGATTCTCAGCTAGAGTGTCTTCTGTGTGGAGGCATGCGTGAATGGGCGTGCCTTCGTTGAAGGTTGTGCGTCAGGGCTGGTAACTCGGCACGTAAAAATCCACTACCAAACATTAGCGGACCGAAGTTCCGCTGTGGCGACCCCTAACCAGGATAAGCCGAAAGACACAACAACAACATTCTATGTTACTCAACTTATAAGTAAGGGCATGGCATCTAGGTACAGGGAAGTCATCATGTCACTGTATTTAGCCATAATCAGACTCATCATTGAGTATAACACCCTCTTCTGTATGTACCTGACCAGGCACATGCAACAACTAGAATGTCTACAGAAGTTCCTCACAAAAAGAATATAGGTTGTTAACATAAAGTCCTAGGCAGATAGCCTCAGAGCCCTGTCTCTATACTCTATTTCCTACAGACTGCTGAGAGGCAATTTATGCCTGGTATACAAGGCATCCTTGGATCCTTCTCTGATGGACCTTTTGCATATTGGCAAAACAAACAGCACCAGACCTACTAGATCTAAGGATTTAATCTTTACTTGTGAATTAAAAAGGACATGTTTTATGGACAGTTATGTATCTCAGAGAATCTCCATTCTCTGGAATAGGCTTTCCATTCCATGTGAAGCAGAGCCTTTCCCTAACTCTATTCGAATACAACTTGGACAAATGGATAGGAAATAGGAAATTCACACATGGTCTAACACCTATATTTCTGATTGGCAGAGGCAGCTGTTAAATCATGCCCTAACTAACATACAACCCTTAAAATAACATATATTATGTTATATATTATAACATAATATAACATATATTATGTTATATTATATATTAGCCATGTCAGACTCCAAACCAGTTACAAGTGGCATCCCACAAGGCTCAGTCCTGGCACCTCTCTTGTTCGGTATATACTTCTCGGAGGTACAGGCCAACATGGAAGGACTGTGGCTGACCAAGTTCTCAGATGACTGCAAACTGGGCACCATAATCGACTCTCCAGCTGACACAAGCATCCTCCAAAAGGGCCTCATAGAAACAGACAACTGGTGCCAGAGCCATGGCCTCAAGCTAAACGCCAAAAAGTGTATAGTCATCCCCTTTGGCAAAAACAAAGTGTCCACAAATTACCACATAGGTGGTAATCCATTAAGTACAGAAGAAGTAATTAGGGAAATGGGGACCCAAGTTGATAGCAATCTCTCATTTGACAACCACGTGGCCAAAGTGGTTAGAAAAACATTTTATATAGCCCACCTAATCATGAAGGGATTCACATCTAGATCAGGGGAGGTCATCTTGCCTCTTTACTCATCCCTCATCAGACCCATAATTGAGTACAATGCCCCTTTTGGGATGTACCTTACCAGACACCTGCAGCAACGGAAAGACCCCAAAAGTACCTCACCAAGAGGATCAAAGGGCTCAAACAGATGCCATATGCTGCCCGGTTAAAGAAACTCCAGCTCTACTCAGTGGCATACCGCCTGCTCAGAGGCGATCTCTGCCTGATGTATAAAGCCATGTCCAACCCGGAATTAATGGACATGCTGCACCTCAAAAAATCCAAATCCCATCGAGCTACGTGCTCGAGAGACTTGAACCTCAGCACTGAAATAAATAGGACATGCTGGAGGGACAGGTTCATAACCCAGAGGCTCCCTTCACACTGGAATAAAATCCCAGTCCAGGATAGGCAGAGTCCCTCATTGACCCTCTTCAAGAGGAATCTTGATGAGTAGATGGGAGATCGTAGGTTTACCCCGGGTATCACTTCTGTGTCACTGTTAGACAGAGGCACAGTATACTAACCTCGAAAAAGGGCATAGCAAAATTAATTTAAAATGGGTGGTGAAAGCCAAACACACTCTGGCTAGGCTTATAAATGTCCTAGGGCAGATAGCCTAGTATGAAGCTATGAACCTATGAAACTATGAACCTATAACCTCTAAGGCACAATTACTTTTGGGATACATTTTGGTTGCATGGCTGGGACTATAAGGCTCCAGTGGTTGTTAGCATAGTATATACCTATGAACCTAGTGATAAAGGGTGAAAGTTGTTCTTTAAATTTATGGTACAGCATATTTCATCTACATATATATATATATATATATATATATATAGACCTCACACAGTTATATTATACATACACGCACACACATGTATACATATATATATATATATATATATATATATATATATATATATATATATATGTATGTATGTGTGTGTGTGTGTGTGTATATATATATATATATATATATATATATATATATATATATATATATGCATATATGCATACACACGTACACACACAAGCACCTTCCTTTTGCTTGTCATGTTATCAGTGATATAATAAAGATTACATATCTACTCTCCTTTCGTCTACTTTTTATACCACTGGAGCTGTTTATACTGGATAGATATGGCATTATTGAAGCCATACTTTTTCAGTCCTACAAGGAGCTCTACTGTTTGTTGCCTGTCAGTTAGCTGATGCTGAGAATGTCATACCTAGGAGATCACTGTTGCCCTGTCATGACAAAGAATAGCAAGAAGGTGAGTCTCCTTGTTCTCTAAGTTCATGTGATTTTGGAGTTAGTGTATGTATATATTTATTTTTATGCTTCAGCGGTGTGGGGCTTGCACCATGTTGAGAGGTGCAGAAGGAGGTGCTTGCCTCCTGTAAAAAAATATTTTTGATTTTTTTACCTTTGTAGTGCCCTTGTTGACCTCCCAAGGATTTAAACACTTTAGAGTCAAATATTTTTCTGTCAATTAAACAAGATGTAATTACTCAGAGCAGACGTGTACTACATACGGTATCTTGTACTTTTCTTCACATATATAATAGGATATAGAGAAAAAGAGTAATTCTCAACTGGGGAAGCTAAACTATATATCCAAATTATAATCCAAGAAAAAGAAAAAAATATGGAAGAGACGTTTTCAAACTTGTAAAGTGCAAAAAGAGAAATAAAAACTTTATTTCTACAGTTCAAGTACTAAATGTGCTGCAAAGTTGAAACAAAGTAAATCTGAATTAGAGCAGTCAATAAAATATAATGCATGGTTTAAAAAGTGATACAAATCCTTGATGCTCTTCAGGACAGAGACATAGCTGGCTCATTCAGCGCTTCCAGCGCTCTGTACTGGTCATGGGAACTTGGGAACTTAAGCAGAGTAAGAAGTGTAATTAAAAAAAAAACGATAATTGGCTTCCTATAGTGGAAAAAAGTCTTTGGATTACTGTAGGAACCCAATAACATAATAACATACCACTCCTAGATGCATACCTCCCCTAGGTTTCAGGAAAAGAGCAAAATAAAAACAACTTTTTCCTTACTGTGTGATTGGCTAATTAGAGTATGACAGCCACAGCCCTAAGCTCTTCAAAAGAAGAGCAAAAAATTGCCTTTCTGTACCAGCATTTCGGTATAGAAAATAACTATAGAGCTCTGTCATGCCTTAACACTTTGCGCCAAGAGCAATTTCCCCCTTCACCCCACCCTGGCTACACTCTTGCTATACTACTGAGTATGAATAACCCAGAGACAAGCAGAGCATTTATATCTTGCAATGTCCATGAGGGACAAGGGTGCTAAAACAGGGTGAATGTGCTGTTACCCATCCATTTGTCCAGATTACAGATGATTAGTGTAAGAAAAGTACTTTGCATTATAGGTTATATACTAGGCTAACAACCACCAGGGCCTTTATAAGCTTAGCAGAGCAACCCAACCCAATTATGTTCCCTTATAATGTGTGCATCTTAATGGGTGTGGGATGTTAGTTAGGATGGATATTGTTAGTTAGGAAGTTGCTAAAAGGTTATATGGGGGTATGCTAGTTAGGAAATGTTTACTGTCAGCCTCTGTCTATAAGAGACATGGGGCCAGCCTGGGGGTGAATTTATGATTACCTATCCAATTTTACTTAAGGAATGTTTACTGGCAACCTCTGTATATAAGAGACATGGATCCAGCCCGAGGATGAATTCATGATTTCCATCCAATGGTCGAGGTCAAGGTTACATTGAATAGGGTTAGAGATGGACTCAGATTCACATGGATGGGGAGCTTTTACCAGAGCATGGGGATCCTTTGAAACAGATAACTTCCACCTCGAGTCTTTCCTGAAAAGTGGCTACTAGCCTAGTAGGACTAACCCAGTCAACAAAGAATAAATAAAATAAATAAATATCTCTCTTGCCAGCATGTTCTATTTATGTCACATGAAAAGTTCTAATCTCTGGATCTAATGTTTCTGGTGCTGCTCATTTTGAAGATGTGCAGAAGCTCTGTCAGGGCTGGATCTAAGGATGCCTTATATGCCAAGTACAAATTGTCTGTCAGCAATCTATAGGAGACCGAGTATAGAGACAGGGTTCTAACATGATCTGAGCAAGATAATGTTTCAATACCCTGGATTCTGTTGGCAAAGAACCTCTGAGAACATTGTAGATGTTGCACATGCTTAGTCAGGTACATGTAGAAGGGGGAATTATACTCAGAACTGGGTCTGATAACTTTCTTAGACCTGAATACCATACCCTTACATATAAGTTTGGTGACCCAGAGTCATTTTATTACTACCTTGGCTACATGTTGTTCAAATACCAGATTACTCTCTACATATTTTCCCAGATCTCTAACTACTGGATCATCTCTTTGGGGTTTCTTGTCAATGGAGGATTTTAACTGGGTCAATGTTTTCCCAAAAGGCACTACAATGTACTTCTTTGCATTGAATTTTAATCCAAGGCTTTAGCACCAGTCATTTGTCTGCATTAGACCCTCTTATAGGATGTCAGTATCATGGGAGGAATCTATGATAGCTCCCAATTTGTAGTCATCTGCAAATTTGGTGAGACAGAAGCCCTTGACATTAGCCAAATAGATGCCAAACAGGAGTAGGCCCAGCACAGATCCCTGTGGTACTCTGCTGGTGACCTGCCTTTTGGTGGAGGTGGTCTCAACAAACATGACTTCTTGGTTCTTATCTGTGAGTTAGCTGGAAGTCCAACCCATTATATAAGGATTTAGAAAACAAAAAAAGATGCAGCTGAAAAACTTCACAGGAAGGTTTAAGAAAAATAACTTACAACCAATAAGTGCTGTTGCATTTATACCATCACAGACTTCATCAGAACAAATAGTTTTATTAAATCTCCCTGTGAATTTTACCAGCTGTGTCTTTTTTTTTTTAAAGTTTATCTAGTGACGCAGTATACTGGCGTTATTGGATTTGTGTGTACGACCTTTTACCATCTCTGGCAATGGCAGGCAACAGACAGTGAAAAAATATGGTCCATATGCCTTCTTTAGTAGACAATTTAAACTTGTTGGTTGAGCAGTTAATCCAAACCGTTCCTAACTTAAAAAAGGAGGAATGGTTAATGTTAATGCAGAGTATTCTCAAACAATCCCACAAGGTTTGAGAAGGTCTTAACAAGAATCTATACATTCAGACAGAGTACGCCTGATGGAATTAGAGAAAATCACAGGTTGGTAAAACCACCTCAGATATAAACGTGGATAGAAGGCAGGACAATGGCCAAAATGTTTTTTGTCAATTCAGGATTAGTTAAACTACAGATCTGAACTTGGAATTGTTTCTTGTGATGGCAACAAAACTTTGGACAGTCAACTTAAAATTTTTGAGAAACAACTGCTGATATTTTGTAGACTTTAGACTAAGAATTATTATTTTACAGAATGTATATAATACAGACAAATATCTAAAAGGCTCAGGAAATGGAAATTTCAAACAGGGGTAGCAGAAGGTTCTGAATTTCATATTGAGTTTATGCAACATTTTGGCCAACAAGGATGTGAACTCATGGAACTTATGATGAAGTTTAACAATCCTGAAATGGAGCAATTGACTAATGATATCACTTTTTGGATATATATCCACTAACAAGGATTTGTTGTTTGATGCTTATAGGGATCAATACAACAACATTTTTGACAAATTATTTTCTTATGAAGTTATTAAGAAAAGGAAAGAGAATAAATTAGAACATGTTCAGAGACTATGCTAACAACCATGCTTACCCTTCTCCTCCATCCTAAAAATCATGTAATCGGGAGAAAACTGGAGTTGGGCAAACCGATCACCAACTTAATTCAAATTATGTAACTGAGGCAGATGAGAATGGGGATGATGTACCTTTAGAACAAGCACCTCAAACTAGGAGATCAGAGAGGTTGAGGCAATGATACCAAAAGAGTGATACAATATATTATGTGGAAGGGGATTGACAAGAGAGATGGAGACTGAACTTGGGAACTAAAAGGAAGGCTTGATGGGGAGCTTGGTCCAACATTAGAAAGGTTACACTGTTGTAACCAATGATAAAGGGGACTTTAAAATCTACAATTATAGTGACTTTGTTAGCAATAGGGATCATGCTGAGTTGTTCTAGGAAGGAATTATTTTTGTTTTAGACTTTTTACTCATAAAGTAAATCTAACATTTTGGCACTTCAGGAATGGAACAAGTGTAGAATTTTATGACAACAGGTTAGTGAGAAATAGTACTTTTAACCCACCTGCCCACCTATTAGTGCACACTTTTGAAAAAATGTGCAAGCAGGATATTTGAGAGCTTTTAACCAGTAATACAAGGAATGGTCATCCTTGGTATAATCTTAGCCAAAATGAATGGAAATTGGTTATGGAAATATGTGGAAACTCAAATATTCCAATAATGACATCTGACAAAAGTGGGGGACTGATGGTAATGAATCATTCTGACTATGTTAGTTTAAGGTTTGTACATTTATATAGTGATATCTATGAAGAAGTTTCAATCAATATGGTAAATATTGCCTATTACAAGATAGATCAAAGAAACCGGTTGGCATAATGGTTAAAGTCTTCGCCTACCATGCACAGTGTACAAGGTTTAATTAAGATCTCCGTCCAGTTTCTATTTGGAGTTTGCATGTTCTCCCTGTGTCTCTGTGGGGTTTATCCCACCTCTGAAAAACATGCTGAGTGTTTTAAGCTCAATCTCACCAAAGGAATAAAGCTGTGGGCAGCAACACAGATTCTACATAGTACCCTATAGGGGGAAGAATTGTATAAATATACTTTGAGCATCTACTGTGGTATGCTGTATCCTCATGATAGGAAAACATGGGCTACAGACTGCATACAGTGGCAGGGCTAGTCACTCAAAGGTATAAAATATGGACCTAACTAGTTCATTCTTGTTGACTAATTTCATCAAATGGGTATGAGTATTTGCTGGTGATAAGTGGGTTGAGAACTTGGCCTCCTCTGACCTACATCAGGGACCTGTGCTAATGGTGGGAGAGGTGTATGTATCCCTATTGGCCAGAGTGTACTTGCCATAAAGCTCTGGGTCAATAAGCTACTGGCCAACCCGTGTTTAATTATCCAGGTTGGGTTACCCAGGATAGCTCATTTGAATGAAAGCTGAATGTAAAGCCAATCAACCTGATAAACATGAATTATGATTTGCTGCACTCAGTGCAGGTTCACTGACAGGATGGAGCTTGGAAGTGGATGACATGATGGTAAGGAGGAGGCTGGACATCCTATGTACCCAGGAGACAAGATGGAAGGGCAGTGCAGCAAAGTCACTTGACTTGGGATCCAGAGTCTACTTCTCAGGAGGAGGACAAACTAGAAATGGTGTACAAAATGTGGTGAGGGAGTGGCTTCAGAAAACTGTGAGGGATATCATCAGAATTAGTGACAGACAACCTAATGATAGACAGTATTCGTAATCTCAACCTATGCCCCACAGCAAGGCTGGAGTTAAAGAGTGCATTGAGACAGCAGTTATAAGACCTATTAGATAAAGCAGAACAACATGAACTGATGATAATAATGGGTGACTTGAATGCACATATCAGGACAGACAAAACAGGATATGATGACTGCCTGGGTCCACATGGGTGAGACGACAGGAATAAAGAAAGCGACAGCATTCTAGCCTTCTGTCTGGCAAATTATTTGACAGTAGGCAATACATGGTTCATGAAGAGAAACAGTCACAAGATCACATACAAGAGTGGCCAACATGCAACTCAGGTAGACTTCCTCCTAGTAAAGAAAGGGCACCAGGATAGACTCAGTGATTGCAAAGTCATTCTAGGCTTATAAAGGCCCTGGTGTTTTTTAGCCTAGTATATTCCTATGAACCTATGAAACCCCAGTGAAACAGATGGCCCACAGCATGAATGACTGGTTGCCACAATCATCTGTAATAGTGATCAGAGAAGGTTCTACGGTCAACAGAGACCAGGCTTAAAATCTGGAAGTTGACTGGAAGGAAAGCACAACATTTCAAGGAATTACTCAGGGCTATATACCTCAAGATGAAGAGGAAATAGGTGGAGTTGAAGAAAAATGGCAGTGTCTCAAAACAACATGTGTGAGGACTACAGAACAGATATGCAGCCAAGCCAGATATGGAAATAATGTACATAAGAAAAGCTGGTGGTGGAGTGCAGACGTCCAGGAAGTCATCAAAAGAAAGAAAGAGTGGAGGAAAAAGTGGGTGATAGAAAAGACAGACCAGGCTAGGATGGAATACTGGTTGGCTGACAAAGAGGCCAAGAGAGCATTTGCAATAGCATAGAACAAGTTTTCTGAAGGCCTCTACCAATTTCTGAACAGTAAGTCATTAGATAGCACAAAGAAACTATATTAAGTTGCAAGGCAAATAAGACAGACACCCTTCATAAGGGATGCCAGCAACAACCTGCTTATCAGTCCACAGGAAGTTAAGGCAGATGGAAAGAATACTCCTAGCAGCTTCTGAATGATGAAAACCCCACAGAAGCTGTACTACTCCAGACACAGCCTATGATGAGAGAAGAGGATAATAAAGATGATGGGTGAGACAGGGGAGAAATGACACCTGAGGGCAATCATAGTAATATGGAGAGAAAATTGTGTTTTAGATGATTGGAGAATAAACATATTAGTGCCAGTGTTCGAGAACAAAGGGACATTCACAACTATGGGCAATACAGAAGTATCAAATTGCATAAAATATCTGGAGAGGGTGATTGATAAATGAATATGCAGAGTTGTAGAAAGTAAAATGGGAGATGAGCAGTTTGGCTTCAGATCAGGATGCAGCACAAATGACCTGATGTTTGCAGTGAGACAGATATTTGTGAAGAAGCTAGAGATGAGGAAGGAGTCCAACTGGGCAATCATAGACTTGGAGAAAGCATATGATAAGGTCCCAAGAAAGCTGATTTGGGCAGTCCTGTGGTTGTTTGAAGTCCCAGAAACATTGGTAGAATTACTGCAGGCTATGTACAAGCACCCAGTGACTCAAATACAAACAGTGCTTGGTCTCATGAAGGGATTCCCAGACGGAGTGGGTGTGCACCAGGGTTTAGTTCTGAGACCAATGCTGTTCAGACTGGTGATGGACTACATTAGCAAACAGGTCAGAGAGGACAGATCAACAAAGTTGCTGTATGCAGATGATGTGGCATTATAGGCAGACTATGAGCAAGAACTTTAGCAAAGGATAGGGGAATGGAATGCAAAACTGAAGGCACATGGGATGAACATTGAGTACAGATAAGACAGCTGAAATGGCAGCAAATAATGAAGTTGAGAAGAAGTTGAGAATTGAGAATGAAGGAAAAATAGTGGAACAGGTTAACAGTTCAGATATCTAGGATGTGTGGTTGAGAAGGGAAGTCTAAATGAGGAGGTCAAAGCTAGATTCAGAGGGGCTGCAACCAGTTGGCATAGAGTATTAGGTGTTTTATATGACAGAATAATGCCAAAAAAGCTGAAAAGAAAGGTGTACAAAACAGTAGTGTAACCAGCACTACTGTATGGTAAAGAAACCTGGGCAGTAAAGACAGAGCAGTTGAGGAAGCTAGAGGTGATGGAGATGAAGTGCCTGAGATGGGTTGTAGGATATAAGAGCAGAAGCCAAATTAACTCCAATTGCAGAAAATGTCAAAGAGAACAGATTATGGTGGTTCAGACACATGCAGAAAAGCAGAAGACAATCAAATAGAGAAGATTTGGAACAGACAAGAAGAAGGCAAGAGGAAATGAGGGCCTTCAGCAAAGAGATGAATGGATTGTATGAGAGAAAACCTGCAACAGTCAGGCATGTGCATCGAAGAAAGCAGGAGATTGGCAGTGAGTAGAGAGAGGTGGTGACAGTTGACATGGAACCCTGACTCCCATGTATAAAATGGGAATAGGGGATTGATGTTGATAAAATAGATCAAATATTGGATATGTTTACCCATGGACAAACTGATTGCACAGCACATAAATATTTATGGGTATTAAAACCTAGAGTGCCATCAATATCTGGGATACTTAAAATCCACGAAAATGTGGAAGATCCCCCTTTCCATCTTATAGTGAATACTACAACCTCAAAAACCTATGCACTGGGTAAATATATTGATATAAAACTAAACATCTGTATGATTCACAGAGATATAGTTTGAAAGATTCAGGGGACTTTTTGAAAAAAAAACTGATGCCAGATAGGATGACAATATTTTATTTGCCACTATAGATGTTCAAGATCTTTTTAAAAAGATTCTACACAATTTATGTAAAGAATGGTTTTGTGAATTTTTAATTGGTGAGAGTAGTATATCTACTTTGGATTTAAAAGTGATTATTGAATTAATACAATGTGTACTGAGCAACAAACAACTTTGTGTACTTAGAAGGAATTTTTTTCAGCTAAAAATGGGAGTGATTATGTGCACTTCTTGTATGGCAGTTATTGTTATGGCTGAGTGGGAAAAAAGGAACATTTTGAACTAAGTTCCTTGACAATATGTGTAGTCTTTGGACTGTGGATTATAGTTTGTTCAAGAATTCTTGGAGTACATCAGTGGTATGCCATATTTTTTTACATTTTACCTGTGAAACTAGTTTTGATTTATTGAATTATTTAGATATTCAAATTATCAAGGATCTTACTACAAAAAGTGTACTCCTAACCTGTATAGGAAGCTGACCTTTCAAGTGCATTGTTACATAACAGTACTTACCATCCTATGTATCAAAAGAAATTATTGCTGAAAGGCCAATTATTATAGGTTGATATGGATGGTTTCTCATGAAATTTTATTTGAAACATAACTTAACGCATTGTAAAGTATGTTATTAAATAGAGAATACCAAAATATTTTTTTTAGATCTAATATTCCTAGAAGTTACAATAAAAAGACACAAAGGTGCATACACTCTCTTGATTGGTACCATGGACATGGTAAAGACTAATACAAAGATTGATAATAACAGTTATTTAAGGGCATTTATTATAAGTTTTAATATTGATGTATATTGTATAAGGGATATTATTAATAAAAACTGGCGAATATTTAGGTCTGATAGCAAAAGTAGTAAAATTTTGGGTAAGTAATCAAAAATAGTGTACAGAAAATGAAAACACTTTAAGAATTACTTTGAATCATCTTGTGAAAATGAATTCTATTCACCCAAACATATGCAATTAGAGTACACATATTATTGAAGGAAGTCAGGTAAGGATCCACCCCAATGGTTGTGTACAATCTAAAGCTGATATGAAGTGTGAATCTAAGGGGGTGATACATGTTGCAGTTTAGTAGATGTGTTCAGTTTTTTATATTAGGCAGACTGAAAGGCACTTTAAATATAGAATTTATGAGTACGTCCTAAAGAGCTATCCAGTACACAAGTTTTTAGTTATTGGGATAGAAAAATTACAAAAGAGGTGGTGCATATGGGCCTATATTAAAAGAACAAGCGTTCACAACCGTGAATACAACAACAGCGACACATAACCGCCGAAGTGCTAAACAACGAAAATCAGAACGTCGATCGCATTTCTGAAAACAACAGCGCCATACAGGTAAGGAAAACCTACGTAAACAAACTTGTGTGCCCCCCCACACCCCCCTACTTAAATATACCAACTCCAAGATCGCACTACAGTGGTGAAAAGGATATATTTCCTCTTCCCCACGATCACCCTGCAGGCCAAGGAAATACGTTTGGTGTTCCGATTTTCTATGTTTACGTATTTCGCTCTTGTAGCACTTCATTTATGTGTTGCTGTTGTTGTGTTCACGGTTGTGAATGTTCATTCTTTTAATATAGATCTGGTGCATATAGAGAATTGTTAGAAATGAGAGAACTTTTTTTGGCAATTGAAAACTTAAGCATATAGTCCACCAGGACTGAATGAAACTATTTCTATTAGTTCTATTTTAAAGTTGAGATCGTTTTATGTGTGATGCCTTTTTAAATGTAAATTAGTTGATATGAATGTTATTTAAGGAAGTGATGTTAGCAATTCTCAGTCCTGATGAAGTCTTTGACAGTATATAAAGGAAAGCTCTTAACCGTTGTAAGTTATTTTTATTAAATCTTCCTGTGAATTTCACCAGCCATGTCTTTTTTGTTTTTATAACTTTATCAAATGACACAGTGTGTTGTGGTTATTGGCATTATGTAGGGATTTATGCTTAATTTGATGAGCTTGTCCACAATCCCTAAGTTGGGTATCATATTGAATGCAATAGCCAGGTCTAGGTAGGCAGTATGCACCATTTTCCCTTCATATATTGTCTTGGTTACCATCTCAAAAAAGTCTACCAGGTTAAGTAAGCATGGCCTTCCTTTGACAAAACCAAATTAGGATGGATCCAGTGTAGGTAGGTTGCCAATGCATTTGTTTCTTTCCATGATAATTTATTCCATGGCTTTGCATATTAGACTAGTCAGACTAATGCGTCTGTAGTTTCTAGAGTCAGTTGATGGTCCACCTTTGTGAAGGGGATAACCATTGCTGTCCTTCATTCACTTGGTACATAGCCTGTTTTGTGGCTGTACTTGAAAAGTGACTCAAGTGGTCCTGATAGGTGATGTTTTATGGTATTCAGGTGGCAATGTGGAAAACTGTTGGGCCCCAGTGAGGCTCCGTTTTTAGCCGTAGTGAGTGCTGCTATGACCTGTTCCCTGCTGATAGTTGGGGGGGGGTATGCTGATAGGGATTTCCTGAGGGGTGGTGGAGGAGAGTGGGGGTTGAAGTTTGAGCTGCATTTTTTGGCCATCAGATTCTCTATGCCACTCTGTTCAATGAAGATGGTACCATTTACTACATGGACTATAATAGAATCATGCGATACATGTGGTGCAGTGACTTGAGTGAGTGCGTAACGTGGAAGATTCTGGCTCCAGATAATCAACAGACTGAAATCTTCTCCTTGTCCACTCTGCTGATTGGGACATCTTGTGCCATACAATGGAGTACTCTGTGATAAGAGTAATGGATAAATTGTTTGCTTGCCTTATGGGTGTATGCAGTAGAGAGTGCTGAGGACAGATGTTACCATTTGCAAGCTTAGGAGGTCTTTGAAGTTTGTGGAGATTGCTTTTTAGTGCCTCAGCATAAGATGGTCTATGGGTGTGGACAGTGTGTGTGGAGTATTTAGTGTGTGCGTGTTCTTGACAACCTTGTTTATATGCAAGATTTGTGAATTCAATGAAATTGTGTATGTACATCTCTCTCATACTGTGTTGGTTTCTTTAAGGATTACATGGTCGTCAGTGAAAATGAAATGATTGCTATATTGTCTCAGGATGTCCATATCTACCATGCTGGCTACAGAAACATTTAGGTATAGGTTCATAGGTTCATAGGAAGGTACTAGGCTATCTGCCCAAAGGCATTTATAAGCTTAGCCAGAATGTGTTGGCTTTCGCCACCCTATTAGATTAGTTCCCTGTGCCTCTGTCCAGCAGAGCCACTGAAGTGATCCCTGGAGTAAACTTTCTGTTTCCCATCCACTCGTCAAGGTATCTTTTGAAGAGTGTTAGCGAGGAGCTCTGCCTAATGTAGATTGGAATCTTGTTCCAAAGCATGGGAAGTCTCTGGGACAGGAATCTATCACTCCAGCATGTCCTATTTATTGTTCTGGTGAGGTTTAGATTCCTAGAGCATGTGGCTTGAGGGGATAAGGTTTTCTTTAGGTGGAGCATGTCCATCAATTCTGGGTTGGACATGGCCTTGTATGTCAGGCAGTGATCACCTCTAAGTAGGCCGTATGCAACCGAGTACAGCTGGAGTTTCTTGGATGGAGCCTCAAGCAGACTCAGAGTGGTAGTCACCCTCGGATCCGAAGTCAGGACTGACAAGACCGTCGGAAACGAAACTGGTACCAGAGGTTCCACCCCCCAAGCATGAGATTGAGGAAAGGTGGGTTCCGATGGAACCAACTCCCAAAGGGGTCTCAGGGCCTTATACAGAGTCGGCACAGAGGAGGGGAGTCCTCTAGTAAAAGTTGGATAAATGAGCCTTGGAACCAAAGGATCCAAGGGAGGAGAGTAAGTAGGGTTGCTGGAGAAATAGACCCAAAGCCTGGAGTGGGATAAGGTCTAGGCAGATTTGAAATTCCCCTGGTGGTCAGCAGCTGGTCAAAAAGGTGCACCACATCCAATTCGGAAAGGCTCCTGGTAGATCTCACCAATGCCCCTGAAGGGCTGAGGGGGAATCAGGCCAGTCCAAAAAGGGGCTACAGGCTTGTCCGGCAAACGGGTCCACAGTAGATGAGTATCGGGTCTGTGGTGTGTCACAAAATGGCACCGATGATTCCAGTTTTGAAACTTGTAACAACGTTATGGTTGGAACCATGAACGGGCTTGGAGCCAAAGTTAAAATAGGGGTTGATGACAAAAATGGTTCAGAGGTAGTTGTTGGAGCCGATATCAGAGCAGAAATGGGCAATGCCAGTGCCGAGAGAGAAACTGATAAGCTGGTCAGTACCGAGACAGTAGACGGTGCCGTAGTCGTCGGTGCTGGGTAAGCACTGATGAGGCAACCTTGGTAAACTTTTCTGAAGCTGAGCTCGGAGCAGATGTTGTAGTCGGCACCGAGGAGGCAGAACGGTGTTCAGATGAGGACTTATGGGCCTTGTGCTTGCGATTGTTACCTCTGTCACCAGCCAGTGAAGAGAGGTCTAAGCATGGACATTTCTTGTCCAAAGAAGGAGGGGATGAGACCTCTGTCACAGAAATAGCCTCTGAAAAAGGCGAAGCAAGTAGGCCCTTTAAAATCAGTTTGTTACGACATTCATTCAGCATCCGCTGACTGAAACTAGCAGAGATATCACACGAGGGTTTACCAACAAATGTGGAACCCCCAAACAGTACACACACTCTTCATGGAGGTCACTATTCGGGAGTTTACCACTGCAAGAAGAGCAGTGTTTAAACCTTGTAGTTCCCTTCTTTTCAGACATCCCAAAACACACTCTCACACAAAAGGGAAAGAGTGAGGAAAGAGAGGAAATGAAAAAAAGAGAGAAAGGAAATACCAACAATGGTAACAAGATACCACAAGGGTAGAAAGTTAGAAATACCAAGAAAATACCAACAACGGTAAGAGAGAAATACCTGTGGGTAGAGCTGAAGCAATATAGATATCAAGAACAGATTATAAAAGGAGAAGAACTTTTACAAAACTTGTAAATATATCTGTAAAAAGCACTTAGCTGGAGAGCTCGGTGAAACACTGCTATATGGCTGTGCAGCAAACAAGATCTTGTTGTCTTGATCTTGACCTGAAAGGCCAAGTGGCACAGTGGTTAAGGTGTATGCCTTCCAATGGGTTCCTATCAGTTCACCAAAACTTCAGCAGTTCGAACACCATATGTTTGAACTGTAAATTTCGAAAACTGATTATCGCGAAGCTGTGGAACACCAAATTATTTCCCAGGGAAAGAATTCAGTGGGCTGTTTTTTGTGGCTTCGCTATTTTCAGCACTGTGGTGGGAAAGTTATGGGTCGGGTTCAGGTAAGTGTGCGATTGTGCAGATGTTAGGGTTAGGGCGCGGGTTAGGTGAGTTTGGGTTAGGGTGATGGTCAGGTGAGTGTGCGATAGTGACGGACCTTAGGGTTAGGGTTTGGGTTAAGGTAAGTGGATAGATAGTAGTGTATGTACAGTTTAGTATAGGGTTAGATGTAGGATTTTAAGTGAATGTGTGTGAATTGCTGTTTTTTTGGTGTGCTTGTGTTGTGTGTGTGTTTTTTGGAAAGAGATTTTTTCTCTGGGAAAAAAAACACTGTTCTAAGCCTTCGATTGTTTTGCACTTCGAGGTTAGAAGTTCAAACATATGGTGTTCGAACTTCTGCCATTTCATCAAAGTGATATAGACCCCCTTCCAACTGCAATGTGCAAGGTTTGATTCTCACCATTGGAAAGAGCATTGCAGTTTGAAGATGTATATTTAAAAAAAAAAGGGGCAATATTCAACACCCAGTCAAGCCTGATCTCACTTCCTCTACACAGGCTTCAGAGACTAAAGGCACAAGCACAAGTTCAGATGATACTCTGTCGAAGCAAGGTATCTGCAATGGAGATCCTCCAAGCCTTGGGATCTATGGCTGCAGCCATCCCCATAGTTCCCTTAGCCAGACTGCACATGGGATTACTACAATGGCTCCTTCAGGCCCAGTGGATACCCAGTCTTCACCCCCTGAGCTCACAGATTCTCATCACTAGCATTTGCAAACAAGATATCCTCTGATGGATGAATACAGATGAAAATCTTTGGTGTCGCCCCTTCCAGGTTCCAAAGCCCAGCGTCACGGTGACCATGGATGCTTCCCTGATGGGGTGGGGGGCCACTTCCAGGGGAAAGTCAGTCCAAAGCACGTGGTCTGATGTAGAGGTCAATTTGCATATCAATGTCCTGGAGTTAAGAGCGGTGCTATTGGCGTTGCAAGCTTTTCATCCGCTCCTTCCATCCAGAATGGTTGCTGTCCAGTCAGACAACATGTCCATGGTCTGGTACATAAACAAACAGGGAGGGACCAAATCTTACCCCCTATGTCGTAAAGCCATGAGAATCTGGCAGTGGGCAATTGCTTCCAACCGCTTTCTGATCACAGCGCATATCCTGGGGAACTCCAATGTGATTGCGGACAAACTGAGCAGATGCATTCTTCATCCTCACGAGTGGTCTCTCAACTCAAGTGTGGCGGTGGAAATTTTCAGCCATTGGCCAGCCATGCTGCGACCTTTTTACCTCCCCTTCAAACACAAAATGCAGTATCTACTTTGCCCTCTTTCCCCCTCTTGAGGAGTCACAGAGAGACGCTCTAATCCACGACTGGCCCAGGGGTCTCCTTTATGCTTATCCTCCAATTCCTCTGATTCCCCTTGTTCTATGGAAAGCTATTCAGCTGAGAAGCAAAGTGATCCTCATTGCCCTGTTCTGGCCTCATCAAGTGTGGTTTTCTTTCCTTTGTCCTCATCTGTTACAACCTCCTTGGATCCTAGACTCTTGTCAGGACCTCATATCTCATCCACAAAGGCTTACTCCCCTGAATCTGTCCACTCTCAAGCTGACAACTTGGTTTCTACACTTCCGTTAATTGCCAGGCAGGAAACCCTCTCTTCACCCATCCGTGATATTATCTTGGCCTCTCATAAACCATCCACCAGGAAACTTTACAGGGATAAATGGAAAAAAGTCTCTATTTGATCACTTAATCAGAAGCTAGACCAATTCTCAGCCCCCATAGGCACTATTCTTCATTATCTGGCTGAACTGTTCGACAAAGGGGCCTTAGCTTCCACCATTCGAGTCCATCTAGCAGCTGTTTCCAACTTCCATAATGGGTCTGAAGGAGTGCCTCTTATCTTCTCTCGCCGTTGCAAGACCTTCCTCAAGGGTATTTTTCACAGCGGGCCTCCCATCAGACAGCCGGTGGAGGCATGGAATCTGTTCTGGGTTCTGCAGGCTCTCTCTCTGCCCCCGTTTGAACTGGCTGTGACATGTGATCTAAAATTCCTGTCATGGAAATCCTTATTCCTGGCGGCTATAACGTCAGCCAGACGAATTTCTGAATTACAAGCATTATGTATCAAGAGCCCTTATCTGATCTTTCATAAGGACAGACTATCACTTTGTACTAACCCATCCTTTCTCCCCAAAGTGGTTTCTGATTTTTTGATTAACCAGTCCATTGAGGTCCCTGTGTTTTTCCCAAATCACTTTAACAAGGGGGAATACTGCCTACATTCCTTGGATTTTCATAGACAATTACGTTTCTATCTGGACAGAACTAAATCCTTTCGCAAGCCAGACCAGCTTTTCATTTCCTTTGTGGGCCCTAGAATGGGAGGTGCAGTATCGAAAGGTACTTTGTCTAAATGGCTCAGAGATTGTATTACCTTCACATATTCACTTACGGAGGGATCAAAGCCTGGCCAAATCAAAGCTCACTCAACTAGGGCTATTGCAGCATCTGTTCCCTTCCACTCTAGGGCCTCCATGGAGGACATCTGTGCAGCTGCCATTTGGGCTAAGCTCCACACCTTTATCAAAAATTACAAATTGGATCTGATCTCCAGGGGAAGAGCAGCCTTTGGCACAATGGTTCTCAGGAATGCTCTTCCATAAGGGCCACCCAGGTTATCCAAGTAGCTGGGGACACAGTCCCATCAGTGATGAATAGGAAGAAGATTAACAACTTTAGATAAAGAAGTTATGTCTTACCATAACATTCCATCTGAGTTGTTGATCTTCTTCCAATCATCACACCCTCCCACTGACCCCCTCCTAAGGTTACTGGCGGATCTTCTGGGTGTTTGTGGTGTATTAGGGTTTCTGATCAGAGATGGCCTCTGACTTATTCCTTTTCTATATGTTGCATGCAAACTCTATCTGAGGTAACTGAGCAAAGGGCATTGTGGGTAGCAGCTTAACTCGAGAGTTTTTAGTGCACGCAAGCTTGGTATAAGGCCGACTCGGATGTTGTCCATACCTGTATTAAAGTGGACTATTGGGGTTCGAGGACTGGGTTTTGCAGAGGTCTCCTACAATGGTCTCTAAGGTTAGGAACCAGAGTTGAGTAGTGCTAGGATATGGTATTTGATAGTGCTAGGATATGGTATTAGTTCTATCTGATGCACAAGCTAGCTTCTCTGAGCTTAATTCTGTGCAATGCATCACTAAATTTCAGTTTATAGTCTTAGAACTAGCTTTATAGGTAAACTTGACTATCCAGACTGTTGTGTCTGTACAGGACATTGCCAACTACTGCTGCACATTGAGCAGCTCTTTACAAATACACTTAATTTATAGAAGAAGACTGAAAGTGAAATCTAACTTCTGAACTCTCTGGCCAATAAACAATTACATTTTGAGCCTCTCTGGAGTACTTGCCAACTCAGATAGACTGGGCAAACACCTTCTGCTACAAGACAGATGACCTTAGTCCTCTTAATGTAAAAACATGGCAAGAAAGAAACCTCAAGTGCAATGCAGCAACAAACAACTTATTCACTAGCTAAATCAAATTACAAGAGAAAACAAAAGTTCCAAACAGTAAGGAGAAAAGGTGATTTGTAGCAGAAATACACTTTAAATGCATAGAAAATTGCAAAATACAAGCAGCAATCTCTTAAACAGTGAAAAACAAGTGCAACCTTTCAGGTTAAGAACTTATCTTTGCCTGGATGGTACTAAATACAGTAGAAACACCTTCTGAAGCACAGGGAAGAAGCCAAGGTTTGCTGAACAGTATAGAAATAAGCTTACAGCTTTCTTCTGTGTTTTCAGACAGATGAAGCCACAACCTATTGCCGCTAGATGGGATATCCTAGTCATAGAAAATTAAAGTTGCTGTAAGAAGCCGGACAAATTAGATATTACAGCTTGTTGTCCAAGGTATATCAAGTCAGCTTATGAGGCAAATGGGGGGGGGGGGGGTGAAGTTTGAGCTTAATTTCTTGGTAGGTGATTGCAGAGAAGTTCTATTCTCTGTGATACATAAGTATCCTCCAACATGTTTTATTTATGTTGTAAAAGAGATTGAAATGTCCTGAGTAGATCTTTAGGCCCCCTTTGGACTTGAGAATATGCAGTAGGTATGGCAGGATAGAGTCTGTTGAAGCTCTGTATGAGGGGCAGAGACCACCTCTCAGGAGCCGTATGACACAGAAGAGAGGCAAGGCTTTGACATGGTCAGCATAGTGATTTAGCCCCCTGACTTTATTAGTAAGGAAGCATAGTAGGTGTTCAAGTTGAGTCTATATTAGTACATCAAAGTATTACTACTTCGAATGTACTAATATCGAACCCTTTACATTGAACGCTGAAAATAGCGAAGCTGCAGAATATTGAATACTTTCCTAGGGAACATATTTGGTGGGCCGTTTCTGCAGCTTTGCTATTTCCTCGACTGTGGAGCAAAGGTTACAGACCGGGATAAGGTAAGTGTGCAAATGAAGGTGAGTGTGCGATAGGGACCTTAGGGTTAGGGAGTGGATAAGGTGAGTGTGCGATAGGGACTTTAGTGTTAGGGAGTGGGTAAGGTGAGTGTGCGATAAGAACTTTAGGGTTAGGGAGCGGGTAAGGTGAGTGTGCGATAGGGACTTTAGGGTTAGGTAGCGGGTAAGGTGAGTGTGTAGTAGTTACAGACCTTAGGGTTAGGGTTGGTAAGTGGATAGCTAGTAGTGTATGTATGGTTTAGTGTAGGGTTTTGTGAAGTGTATGTGTGTGGATTATGTATTTTGGTGTGCTTGTGTTGTGTGTATGTTTGTTAGAATAGCAAATTTTTTCCCTGGGAAAAAATTTGCTGTTCTGAGTGTTTGATGTTGTGGTGTTTCGAGTAAAATGGTTCGATATTAGAACATTCGATGTAGTAATACTTTGATGTTCTAATATAGACCCGTTCAAGTTGTGCAAGATGTTTGGACAAGTACATACTAAAGGGGGCATTATACTCAATGATTGGCCTGATGAGTGCAGAATACAGTGGAATGATCACATCCCTGGTCCTGGATGCCATAACCTTGTAATAAGTTGTACATTAAAAAGGACTTTCTTACAATAGCAGATACATGATGATTGAAGGACAAGTCATTGTCTACATAGGTTTTCACATCCCTAACTACTGGATCACTTTTAAGGGATATGTTGTCAATGTGATAGTTACAAGGGATTTCTTGCTTTTTGAACAATACCATTATACATTTATTTGCATTTAGTTTTAATCCATGGTTTTGACAATAGCTATTGGTTTGGGAAAGGCCCTCTTGGTAGATTTTCTTGTCCTCTGGGGAGTTTATGATGGCACCAAGTTTACAGTCAAATGTGATCAGCCATAAACCCTTAACAGTAGCTTTGAACTCCAAGAAGTAAATACCAAAGAAGAGTGGCCCAAGGACTGAACCCTGGGGTACCCCACTAGTGACAGGTATTTTGGAGGAGGTAGAGAAGCCCACTCTAATTTTCTGGTTTATATTTATAATCCACTTTACTAATCAATGAATTATGTAGGGATCAACATTTAGCTAGGATAATTTATGCACTATACCTGAGTGTGAGGTGATGTTGAGTGCCTTTATGAAGTCTAGCTATTCTGCATGTACTGATTTATTTATTTATTTTTATTTTTATTTATCATTTGTTGACCGGGAAAGTCTGACTAGGTTCCACAGAGCCTGTTTTCAGTGGAGGACCGGGGAGAAATGCTCCAGATGCGTCTTTGGAATGTGGGAGGAAACCAGAGTACCCGGAGGAAATTTGCCTTCATCTATTACTTCTGTAACCTTTTGTAAGAAGCCAACCTGGTTAAGTTAGCAGGCTCTGCCCTTGGCAAATCCAAACACACTTGGGTGCAAAATCTGTAGGTTACCTATGTCATAATTTATTAACTCCATAATAATTTCTATAGCCTGCAAATTATGCTGATCGGACTTATGGGTCTATAATTTCCTGGGTCAATTAACATTTCACTTTTGTGCAAGGGGATGACAGTTGCTTGTCATCCATTTTTCTGGCACAAAGCCTGTTTGGAGGCTGACCTTAAATAGCCTCTGTAGGGGTTAGTAGGTGGTTGCCACTTAACATGAGACAATTGCTACATTATCTCAGGATTTTCATTTCAACCAGGCTGGCTACTTTGATAGTTGGAAGTTACAAATCAATAGTTCCAGGTGCTTACTAATGAAAGGTGTGTAGTGCATATAAGGTTTAGAGTTAATTGCTGGTGGTGCTGTCTGGGTGATAGTGGAGATAGTGCTGGTAACCAATTCTCTGCGTGGAAACAAGACCCAAGCGACAATCCACCAAATAACTGTTCACTTCAAAACTTTAATAAAACAATAAAAACAGTAAAAAGTCCCATGTCAAAAAGGCATAAATCAGAGTTAAGCACTTTCGTTTCAGATAAGAAACTTCTTCAGAGCTAATTCTATGCCACCACATAATTATTTAAAACACACCTAATTAACTACTAATTAAATGATTTTAATCATTTAAAATAATCCTAACCATATAATACACTTGAACAATTTAATAGGCTTATGTAGCACACCATCTTACAAAATATAAAATATCATATTGATACATACAACAAACATTTTTTTCAACTCTGCACTTCTAACTGCCTCAATTTCAACAAGCAACAAATCAAGGATGCATCATTTAAATCTGGCCATGTCATAGCATTCAGTGCAAGTTGCCACTTTAATTCACATCTTTCTAGGCGCTCATCTAATACAAAGCCCCTAAAATCTTTTTTTATTTGCTTGATTACTGCAAATCTAAAAGTGAGTAATGGAAAATCCAATTGATGCCTATATAAAGCATTAGTATTTTTGTTTTTCTTAATGTCCATGTGATGCCCATATATTCTGTCCTTTAATTTCCTACTAGTTTTTCCCACATACTAGTAGGCCTGGCAGTCTTGGCAACAAGCAATGTAAACTATATTCGGAGGTTCACATGTAAAATGTCCTTTTATACTAATCTTAATCCCTGCTACTTCAGTTTCATTTGTTAGCATAATAAATGAACATTGCTTACATCTGCCACACTTAACCATTCCCTTATTTAAGTGCTTGGGCTTTTTGACACATTCCAGCCTTTTTGACAGACTTTTTACTGTTTTTATTGCTTTATTAAAGTTTCAAAGTGAACAGTTATTTGGCGGATTGTTGCTTGGGTTGGGTTTCCATGCAGAAAATTGGTTACTAGTTTTGTGGTTCTGTGTTATTCCAGCTGGAAGATTTTGTTCGTATCTTTTTCTGGAGATAGTGCTGGTCTCAACACAGATGCATGCAGCAAGGA